>NC_133475.1:5448893-5748893 GCF_025370935.1 Choristoneura fumiferana | reverse complement strand
CACGCACTATGCGGTCAGCCGCCCGGTTTTAGAGCGCCGTCTCTTTTTCAAGCGATACTCTGAAGAGGGACGGCGCGCTAAAACCGTGCGTAGCCTAAGGCCTCTTGTACACACACGGTTTATCGCCGTGAAAATCTACGGTTAATTCGCCGCGTGTAGGCACGGTCGTCAGTGTTGTATGGATCACTATGAAAGCTTGTAGACGTGCACGGTGGCGCCACGGCACGCATAGTGGTCCATACAACACTGACGACCGTGCCTACACGCGGCGAATTAACCGTAGATTTTCACGGCGATAAACCGTGTGTGTACAAGAGGCCTAACGCACTGACGTTCGCGGTCGCAATCACTATCTCTTTCTACCCTCGTCTTATACAGCATGTGAAAAAGGAGTGGTGAAAATGTGAAAACGATTGTGATTCCAAGTGTGTTAGACAATAAAGCAAGAAACGCACGGTGCGGCGCGGCTCGGAGGCGGTGCCGGTTGTAATATTTGAGCTAACGTGGAAGAGCACTCAGAATACCCTCTTTCACGTTAACTCGAATATTACAACCGGTCTTTGAGTATTTATCTAGATAAATACTCAAAGCAACCGGTACCGCCTCCGCGCCGCGCCGCACAGCCCCGCCACCTCTCTCTGTGTGTTTCAAGCTTAAGAGTCCAGAACGTAGTTATGTCAACCGTCTTGAACACGTGTCCTTGCTTACATAACATAATTATACGCGCTGAACTTACACTCGCTGAGTAAGACTTCATACCATGGTGTTGTATTATTTAACTACCTGCGATTACCACAAATAATTATAATACGTATAATAAAATAAAATAAAATATATTTAACTAAACTTTACCCTCGGCTGCACTTGCGTGAATCATTAGGCCTGGCAGTTGGATTGCAACTTCCGGGATTATGCTAAATTCCCATGTTAATTCCTCAAATAATAAGTCGGTCTTTATTTGAGTTATATGATGAACACTCATGCTAAGTGTTTCTAGACCTAGTGGGTAAGATTTTGAGATTTCACATAGGTAATTTGAATCGCGATTTTGTGCGAATATCAGAATTAAAAGTAGCTTCCAGTATAACGAATAAATACAGACTTATTAACGTAGCTATGTAGGTTAGATTGATTTTCAGCAATGTGACACAAGGTCGACGGACGCGGAGCTCCTATTCCGCGCAGTTAAGGCGCTTCTTGCCTTGACGCAATTCAAACCTAACCTAACCTATGCAGGTCAATTCACCTAAATTCGTTGATATTAATTCGAGATTCGAAATTCATGCATGATTCCGATTATTAAAACCACGAAGATTATTTTGCTGAATATCATATTTCCGCATTAGCGATGACATTTGGGAAAATTGATAATTGGAATACTGTACTTCGGGCTAATATCATTCGTGTTTTTCATTCTTCGGAGTTATAAAAATCGGATATTAAAAAAATCCATATTTTGAAATTCGGAAAAATAAAATTCGTGTTTTTAAGCAATCAAAATTAAATTTCTTAGGAATTGTGAAAATCGGAGTTTTGAAAATCGGAATAAGCAAATTCGGAATAAAATATTTCGGAGTATTTTGTTGTTCCCCACTAATCATACTTTGGCGATGAGTACACACTGTATTAAAATATCTTTGACCAGTATCCGTTTGCCCGTGACCGTGAAGTCAAGCTGGAGAGGGCTGGAAAAGTAGCACAGTAAAGATAAGCAACCTGAGATATGTATGCATAGGAAAAATTCGTGTCTAGATTCCTGTCCAGCAGTGGTGTAGGGGTTATAGCACGCAGCACGGAATGCTGAGGACCTGGGTTTGATTCCCAGTGCTGGTCTCTTTTTCTGGTTTTTCTGTGCATCCATGTCTCAGTTTGTATTTTCGATATGGTAATTACATCGTTATAACAAATACCATAAAATCCGGCTACGGTTTTTTTTATTCTGACATACTCGTTGACTCCCTTATCATTATCACAATTGACTTTTAAGTACCTACTCCAGAAACAAGTATTTATCTTTAGTTTTACCTATATAAATCTCTCTATCTATCTAATACCCTTAAACGAGCAATTCTTGTATATACTTACATAAATATATTTCGGGGATCTCGGAAACGACTCCAACGATTTCGATGAAATTTGGTATGTAGGGGTTTTCGGAGATGAAAAATTTATCTAGCTTGGTCTTACTCGTATCTCTGGGAAAATACTTGTTACAGAGTTTCAGCTCGAGCAAAGCTCGGTCGCGGTCGCCCAGGTACTTATTTATTACTTTACAGGGTATTATTCAAATAGGGTTGGTATTAAAAATTTCAATAAAAAAAATTGAGCTAATCATCTTTCCCCCTCCACTGAAATTCAGCCTCCTGACCCCAAGCGCTATGATCATTGATCAGTCATAAACATGTCCGCAGTAAGCGATGGTTGCTTGCCGCCGTTAGCTCACCTGCACGTGGGAGCAGTCACGCCCGCGCCCGTCTAATTCATACTTCCGCTGCGCCCTTCAGCCGCCGCCGCTGATCTAATTTATCTCTAAGCTCAATCCATTAGTGGACCCTCCTCTGATAACAGTTGACAGTCTGGTCTGGGTGCGCTCGCCACCGGTCGCTTGGCTGCGCTCGCAGCCCCGCGTACGCAAACAGCATTGTTTTGTTCCGATATCGGGTTTCTTAAGGTCGATTACAGAACTGCAAATATTAACCGAGTGTTTGTGTGCTTGTCTGTGAACAATAAACAATAAATAAATCGTTTCTATAGTTCAGTGTGATGATATCTGATATGTACATATTAGTGGATTCAGTTTGTGTGATGTGATAAGTTGTTGAATTACAGAATTTACAAGCTTGTTTGTACGCTTTGTTCAAATGAAGACGTTTTGGCAACGTTACGCGTGCACGTGTCTCAGCCAATAAGGTACTGAGTACTGAATTAAAAATTAACGGTTGTGTACTCTGGCGACGGGCCATTTTTGTTAAAAATAGGTTGCCGCAATGTGCTTAAAAATTTCTCAGGGTAAATGTTTAATATGATAAGTGATAACATACGCATACGTATTCATTTTGTTTGCGTAATGTTGATTGCACTAAAATGGTATCGGACCTAATGTTATTTTTATTTCGTTTTACGTATTATGTTGCTTGCATTCATGGTCCTTCATAATATTCAAGAAGTCTCAGATTCAGTCATTTCAGTTTCTCCGTCAATATGTACAACAGTGCTAGCCCACACGCCAAACATGTTGACAAAAGATATGCTCATTTAATGGGTAATTGCATAAGCCCTGTATGATTATAATATACCGAAGACATGTGTAATGTAATGGCTTATTTGCTTGGGTAGTTGACGTTTAATGGACTCTATTATTGATCATTGACACAGTATCGGAACATCGAAACGCTATTAGGTGCTAGACGCTAAATGCCAGGCTGTTCGCGTGCTATTTGTGCCTATTTATGGTAACGAAGCGATCATATTGAATACAAACCTCTTCTTTTTTATTTTGTTTACCAATATAAACACCCACGGTGCTTAGACTGAAAATAACTGCGTAGGGATTTCCATTCCCAATCACAACGTAGGAAGTGAAGAAGGACATTGGATTCTCTATCTCCAATGCCTACGCAGTGTCAGTTATTTATTTCCTATCGCCACGTTTAATTTGATACTTTTATTCCAGTTAGAAATTATTATAATAATAATGTAATGACTTAGGTTTAATTTACAGGTGGAGGCGGGAGATGTATTGCTCAAGGTTAATGGGACTGATGTGAACCGGTTCACTACCAGAGAAGGTAAGGAATTTGCCATTTTATCACGCACGCACTTGTCCAAAGGAACCCACAGAGTTTAATTCAAAAGTTGCCTTTCGATGTTTAATATTTTAATGAACAGCCACTGTGACAAAAGTCCTAAGATTTTGTAATAAAAACACCCTAAAAAAGTTCGAACGTTGATTACTTTAACACGCGCGGGAAATTTCATTTTTGTGACGCTATCGTGACTATTTTAACGCATGTGTATATATAATGTTGAATTTGTTTTGTGAATAAAACATCAAATGTTAGCCTTATCTGTGCAGTGATTAACTTAACACTAATACAATGATCGCGTTATGATGGAGGGCGGCAGCACGCGGTGCACGCAACATCCTCATTCACGATTGACGCAGGCATCAAGCAGTAGCAGCCAGGCCCTCGGCTTCCCTCAACCTCTGCCCTCGCTACTCACTACCAACAACTCATTTACAACGCCCCAGTCCGCCTCTTGCCAAATTGATTTCCTCCACCCCCTTATCGAGATCCTAGCACGCAAGAGAAACCAACGACGCGCTCTCATTATTCACTTATTAACTTTATTCCATTTTCTTGGGCTGAGTACAAAAAGAACCAGTTGTCATGCTTATGTTATCGATTTATTTATGTTGTTTTAGCAAATAAATAAATTGATTGTTCCAGTTTTAAAATGTTTGCGACTATCGTCGGATCCCGTCACTTTAAGACTGAAAAAGGGTGAGTTTGTTATCAACAAGAATAATTTATCTTGCCTGGTGGGGGCGGGTGGATGTGAGCTATGACAGCGGCCGGTCGGCATCCGTCGTGCCGGCTGCGGGTATAAAATTTGAGTACTACTATTCCCAAGCGATACCGGCACCGGCGAAGTAAGCCGCAACAAATAAGTTGCGATATGTGGACTAGTTTAGGTGGCTCGCGGGATCCCGGCCCGGGATAACACTCGTTCACAGTGGCTTTGTTCCCTTTAATAATGTAATTTCCCGTCGAGGTGTCGATGCTGACTGTTACGTTGTCTGATATGATTTTCTCTGGCTTTGTCTGTGATGGCCCTTATTATTAATAGTTAGTGTTATGTGCGAGGTTACGATTGTGGATAAATGTTGCAGACCCTCAGGTCAAAGCGAACGTGCGGCGATACTTGGCTTCGACAGAGCGGCGGAATAGCGCACCGCGCGCCAACAACAAGTGAGTTTTACAATTGTAATCTAACTGTTAACAACACCCTAACATAAACATATATGTAGTAGTAGTTACAAGCTCGAATACGTTTGCCACTTAGTCGGGAGTGGCCTTTATGTGTTATTTGAAAGATTATCTGGCTCCCTACGGGATGCCGGGAACGCTCCGCTCGAAAGCAACGCTATTCGCAGAAACTTGCATGAGCCAGACGTCTGGCGAGATCCAGCTCGAAACAGTTGTTATCTCTGACGCTAAACACGATTCAAACGTTTTGTTTGTTTACTTTTTCAGTTATGGGATTGTTTATAATGTTCGAGACTCATAAAAGCTATGGATTGTGCCGCAGATAAAATCTCCATATGGTTTAGCTAGTCCTATCTCTCGTCTTCCGAATACGGCCAATGTAGATTGATAAACCCTATATATATAATATATATATATATATATATATATATATATATATATATAATATATATATAAAGTTAGACAAATCCTAATCAGACCCAACGTTCCCGCGAGATATGGTAAAGACTTAAAGCTTTCATACATGCTTACTACCTACGACATCTATACCTTTTATAAACAAATGATTCAACAAAGCAAACTTACAAGTGAAGAATTAGTTACCACGGCGGGGTCGGTTTGACCCCTCGTAATCGAACGCTCGCGACAGCTGATTTCCGCCGCGATAAACCATTAGAGCCATGTGTCGCGACTGCCGCCCCCGTGCTTCACAGACTTAGGGTTGCTTCTAATCATAATAAACAAACTCTGAAACCTTTCAAACGTCTCACGAACTCTTGGGAAATAAAGTAATGACTAAGTAGGTTGGTACGTTCTTGATCGGTGAAGTAAAGAAGTCCCACAAAAGCCCGCGAATGTTGATTATTCTTAGGAATAAAAGTTTTCTAGTCTGTTTATCCATGTATCTTGTTTCATGAAAACCAACTTCTTTATCGCTCCTATTTTCATGGCCGCTGGGCATAACATTATTTTTTTATACCTTTTTATTTTATTTGTTATACCTTGATCTAAGTATTCCTCTTTCTTAATCCTTTCAAGCATGGGAAACAGTGTCGATAGCTACATCCAAATAAATAGTAGATTGTACAACAAGAGCATAAAACGAGCCATTTTACCCGAGGCGTTCATATAACCGCCCGTGCCGATACGGCGAGGGTGGATAGACTCGTCGAGGGGAAAATGGGTTTAATGCTCTAGTTTTACACTCTGCTTTTCACTTCGATTGAAAGGAAATGAAATAGCAACAGTGGAAATAATTGTTCACTTACTAAGAACCTTTTAATTTTCATGCATTGCTATATAATTTTAGTTTTAATGATTTATTTTGATTGGTTTTTGGGTTTACATAAAGTAAAAAATATTTAAAAAATATATAGATACTTTTTGTTTGTGGCTGTTGACACCTGATTACGATTACCTTTTGGTCTTAGACGAAGATTTTACTTTATACACTAGAGCATACAAAGTAATTTTATATTGCCTAGATCCAGCTTAAATACCAACTTTACGAGCATGAGATGTGAAAATAAATATTTGTATCCAAGTATATGCATATATCTGGTAAGTGAATCGAAAATGACAATAAATAAACCAATCCCACAGAATGGATGGACGAAAACGAGACGCGCTACTATAATATTGTTTTTTTTTTTTTTCAATCAATCAGCCGCAAGTACCTAGGAGGTTCTTACGAAAGCTAAATATTTTTTTAAGTTGTTAGCTTGTATTCGTAGATAACTGTACCCTTAGTGTAAGTTTTCGGTTTCAAAATACGTCTCGATCGCGTTCGCGTTAAAATCTCAATTTATATGGAAACACGAACATCGCAAACTTTCCATATAAATTGAGGTTTTAAACGCGAACGCGATCGAGACGTATTTTGTAACCGAAAACTTACACTAAGGGCACTGCTGTGATAGCCCTAGCCAACTCTTCCTCCCGTCTTGTCGGAGTGACTGACGCACGTAGGGGCTCGGTTTTACATTTCATGAATTTTCGTGCTTCATTCTGTCTGACGTGTCCACTCACGCCAACCGACGTCACAAATATGGGATAAAAATTACCGTACTTCGTAGATAGCAATAAGAAATTGAGGCATTAATGCTCTGAAGTGGAAACGTGTCTGGCAAACGTAAACGTGGGCGGTAGTACTCCCACATAGGTACACGGTGGACCTATAGTGGAGTTCGCTGAATAAGTCGCCGCTAAGAGCTTTGAAAACATTATTAAATTAAAATTGAAACTTAGCTCATTAAAATTAGGCATTTTCCTATCTTTAATACCTAATGTGGAAATAATTCACCTTGTTCAGCCCATACGTGCGAGTGATGCTTTCTAATGTTTTGCTCTTATCTTAGCAATAATGCTTACCATCCAACAAGGCTCTAGCCTCTAGCTCCTTCACCAAATAGCAGTGTTTCATAAAGTAGAAGTATTCTCTCTCGAACATCTATTCTTCAACTTACCATAAATGCTTATCGGGGACGCGTCCGCTTCGGCTACTAACTCAGTAGATAGCCCAATTAATATTCCTCATAATAATAAATATATAAATAAATATCATGGGACACTTCACACCAATTGACCTAGTCCCAAACTAAGCAAAGCTTGCACTATGGATACTAAGCAACGGATAAACATACTTACATAGATAAATACATACTTAAATACATATTGAACATCCAAGACCCGAGAACAAACCTTCAGCTTCGTAGTCAGGTTCTCTAACCACTTGGCCATCCGGTCGTCATAATAATACTAATAATAATTTAAACACGTATTTATTTGACGTAAAATTGTGTACTGCGCGTCACTGTGGTCAAATATGAGGAAATATGATTAGTAATATACTAGCACACCGTGTAATTATTACAAGAGACAGGACGTTTACACTAATATCTATATAGCCTATACAAAAAAATAAAGTGTGCTTATGCCAACGAAATCTATTAATTATGTGTTAAACTATATCACTTTGATGACTTGTAAGTAGAATAGTCGGTGAATGAATCAAAGCAATGCCCTCTCTAGCGCCGTATGTTTTAAAGATACACCTGACTAAGACGGAACTAAACCAGCGGTAATGTATTGTAATACTTGTTATAAAAATGGCCATAATCTTCTGTCTTTGCTGTATCACACTCCTGATTTTTTTTGTAACCAACTCTTGATGTGTAACTTTCGGACAACTGAAAGAGTTCGGTATTTTACAGTTAAATAGCTATCTCCACTGTTCGAATGTATTCCTTGATTTCTATATTTAGGCCTCCAAGTAACTAAACTATGTAACCATTATTTACAAGCAGAATCTCCTTTCTTGTTCTTTTCAATGTGGTGAACTGTAGGTTCAAACCAGGACAATATGCTCATCGTAGGTAGAAACCTGTATGCCTACACATAAGCGGGCAATGCCTAGATCGCTTACTTACACCTTTGATTCGTTCTTTAATTCAAGTCTCGATCGTAACGTAATTTAGTTATGTAATGAATGTATTAAAAAGCGCAGCGCGTCACGCGAGCGCGCCATTACGTTATAAGATGTTGGGTCACATCCATTCATACGTTCTACAAGATTGTTAGGTAATGTCACTTATTAAAAATACGTTGTTTGTGGGTTGTACAGTAACACTATTACATTAATTAGACATGCCTTGCCTACTTTGAAAACACTAGAAATATTTAAAGTTCAACTGAAGCAGATTTAGTGAGGAGCAGGACGCAGGAACAACAAAATTTATTTTATCGAGCTAAAGTATCATCACAGGATAACGGAAGCCAATTACTTATGTGCCTTACCACAATAGTCCATTAGTACTGAAAGCGTATTTATTTTCCTGTCTAGCTCTTGGTAGTTGGACGCTTGGTAGTTTGAGATCTTACTCCCCCATTGCGAAAGGAGTCCGGTGCCCAACGGTATACTTGAGTTGATGACTCCTTTAGTAGATTTAGAGGCAATTTCACCGCCCATTGATTAATTTTATTTGACGGATATATGTGATGCCGTCTCCGTCTATTCGAACTAAACAAACAGAGACGGCATCACATTATCCGTCAAATAAATTTAATCAATGGATGGTGAAACAGGGAGTAATTAAGTTTATAGGAGCATGGCTAATTAACCAGTAGCGTGGAATGAATATTTTCTCTAGGCAACCCAAGGAGTGGGAGAATTGTGAGCTAGGTGTGATTTCAGTTGCAACATCTCGCAGTAAGTGTGCATAAGCTTTACCATACTTGTCATCACTGACGTCAAGAGAAAGAGTTTTCTATCGTAGTATAGGACCCAACGCATTCAAGCAAATGTAAACGCGAAACATAATACGAATCAATTTCAGCAAACAGTTTGACCGCTACTAGATTGGAACTAAATAATATATCACTAAGCCAATAACCGTTACGGTATAATATGATTGAAGTTTCATAGGTAGCATTAACCTTATTTACTAACCAAGTCGATTCCCGAAGGTGTACCTAAAATCGTCTAATACATACCTTAGAATATATGATTTGTAAAACGAGACGTAATTTTGTTCTGTACTAGCGCACTTAAGCAATTATCTGGTAATTAAAAGTATTTAATAATAAATAACAATACTCGGAAGGCTTGAAATGTTTCAATTAATGAAACAGACTACGTACGGATTAAGCACTTTTGAGCTTAACTGTATCAGACACATACCTACTTAACTGAAAATTAAAGATGAAAATCTAAAAATATCTGTGGTCGTGAACAAACCGTGTACTAGATGTTATCAACTGCGTAATCCATCCCTCTTCTAAATTTACAGTTGCTAACTGCTCCGTCAATATCGATCTGTTATTAAATTATGTATCCATATTTTGTACATCATTGTGGCTATGTGTCGTGTGTGGTTTTATGTCGGTAGCTGAAGTAATACGAGTTAATCACATTGTTAACAAAATTGTATCTCAAAACTTTATTACATCGAATGCTTCGTTAACGTCGTGACAAGTAATTTATCGGTCTAGAGTGTCTAGACTGTGAAATTAGGCCGCAATGAAATCGTGTGCAATATTTGCCGAGCGTTTCTGATCGCACATTACACAAATTATTGGCGATAGGTATAAAATATGTTGATTGGCGGTTGCCGATTCGTGTAAACCACGACTGGAGAAATGAACCAAAGTTGGAATTCTATTACATAATGTATGATTGCTAGAGCTTTGCTTTAAACATTTACAAAATACGGAATTGTTCGACATATCTGCGAAGATGAATCTAGATCAATCTGTAATATCGGTTATTTTTGCAACGCTGTTTTTGGACTTGAATTGAATATTTGAGCAACCTTCGGCAATTCTATCATTATTATTACTAAGACTTACGCTGTTGCAAAAGATCTACTATAAAATTTTACCTCTGGTTTTAAAAAAAGTACAACAAAGTTAATATGCCTCGGCAAGATTCGTGTGTCATAATTGGTATCAATTTTAAAAGCTGCTTATTTTTTTACGAATAATACTTACTAATAAAACTATCTAGTCGTCAACCTGTAACAATAAAAACCACCTTTTTTGAAGTCGGTTAAAAACTGAGCAATCGCTTCAATTCGGCCTCAAATCTTCCCAGATCGAGCCCACCGTCTAGCAACTCAAACAGCAACTCGAACAGCAACTCATCCAGCAACTCGTCCAGCAACGGGTCGGGCGTGCAGTCTGGCGAAAGCTGCGAGGCGCTCCTAGCGGACGAGCGCGTGGAGCGGCGGCCGCGGGCGCACCAGCCCAAGTTCGAAGCCTACATGATGACCGGGGACCTAATGCTCAACTTGTCCCGCGTGGAACATCCGCACCATAACAACCACGCGCCCATGCATCGGACACACTATCACAGGTAAACAATCTGCAGGACGCGATGCCGAGAATTCACGAGTCATGTGTGTGTATGTGGCAAGTTTAGTATGCATCAAGCTATCCACATTATTGTTATCGACTTATTAGAAAATGTTTAATCTGTCCAAGATTCTTGAAAACGAATCATCAAATAAGCTAACTTAGTTCGCAGACCGAGTGCACTGACTAGCGAGGTAGAAGCAAGGTTCTGTCTGGATTAGGACTTACACTTGCTAGTTAAGTCAGCCCCAGTTCATGGGTTACTTATCATAATGCCGTCACTATGCCTCGGCAGGTACAATTCCACGCCGGCTTCTCCGAATGAGGGTCGCCTGGGCGCGCGCGGAGAGACCGCACAGCGTCACAACTCGTCCCCTGATACCGGTCTCGTTGGCGAACACGCCTCAAAGCTGTAAGTGTATATATTGTAGTAGTCAAGAACACAGCTCACGCAGAAGGTAGTGCTACGCTTCTCTCTCGGGCCGATTTCAATGGACACAGGCTTGAATCAATTCTCGATTTTGGAGGTAATTAATGGGCATCAAATTTTTAGGAATTCTCCTCCCCTTTTGTATAAATAAATCAGACGCATTTTTGTTTGTTATAGGGTGGATCAACTATTTCTCGTTATTCTGTCCCGTCAGCGTTACTAAGTACAGTTTAATAGGAAATGTTATGTCACATTATACTAACATGCTTATTAGATGACGAATAAAATTATAGAAGGGGCTTAAAACGACCATAAAAATGCATCTTTGGCAAATTTTAATCCTATAAACTCAGGATTCCGGAGACAGTAACTATAGGAACGAATGACAAGAAAAAGTTGATCGACTTAATATGTCAAGTTTCGTCCATCCTCCCTAGCCCCCGTTTCTTTGCATAGCACTTTTGACATTCTATTGTCAACTGACGACGCAGTAAGAGAAACAGTCCTCTAAGTGCCTGTTTCGCCACTTGTTGATAAATTTTATGGATCAAATATTTGTGATGCCGTCTCAGCGGATCCAGCTTTATGGCCAGGGGGGCAGATGGTCAATTCTAGTTGTTTTTTTCCCAAATAAAACATTCAAACTTATATTTATAGTAAAATACCATTAATCAAATAACAAAAACCATTCTCCTCTTCAATCGCAGAAAGCTTTTCATTTTATTGAAATCAATAAATTTAGAGAAATATCTACTGTTGTCCTTGACAGCCCTGCGCCCAGGGGCGGTCATGACCCCCCCCCCATTCCCCCCCTGCGTCTCTGTTTATTCTGATTAAATTTATCAATGAATAGTGAAACCGGCCCTGCAGATAAACGGTGTTTGCAGGTTTAGTTCGCAGCCTGCGTCGCCGGCGGGCGGTGCGGCGGCCGCGACCGCGAGCGAGATGGGCGCGCGCGCGCCGCTCTCGGTGAGGACTTCGCGCTCAGAGGACCATCTACAGGTACACTCGCCACAGGGATTGTGGAGCCACTTGCCAGTGTTCATAATTTAGCCGTGTAAATAGGCAGTACATTGTGTCTTAAGGGCGGTAAATAAGGAATTACTAACGAGAGTCTATTAGAAGCCCGAAGTCGAAGACTCAGGGCTTTAATGAGCCGATGTTCGTAATTCTAGTACCGGCCGTGCGACATACGATGATTTTCATCACATTTGCGAGTCAAATTTTATATTTGTAAAAGAAAAAATATAATTCTTCCTAATAGTTATTGCCGCTACCTTAGGCTGCACTCTTGGCAGCGCCGCTCCCGCAGCATGCGCCTGACGTGCGTGTGCATGTGGGTGGTGGTGGCGTGCGTGTGTGTCAGTACAGGCATAGACTCATTTACCGACCACGGGTTTCATGACAAGCACATTAAGGTCGAGGGTTTTATTTAGGGGGTTGCAACCAAGGGCCTACATGTTACGACACTGTTTACGTGCAAGTGTGATGAAAAATAAGAAACTTATGTGGCGCGGCTAAATTATAAACAGTGGCGAGTGGCTCAATAATCACGGTATGCGATGGTACATGCACGCATTGCTACTGGGGTACTATTTTATTAAAGTAAACAGGCAAATTAAAGTCGAGCCGCCGTCTGTCGTGGACTTCTGGTTTTATACTGTTTTTTTTTTCTAAATTAGGTATTCCGATACTAGGAAACAAAAATAAATGTGGCTGGAGTTCAAATTCAAAATCTAAATTAAAATAATTTATTCAGTAAATAGGCCGCAATGGGCACTTTTACACGTCATTTTTTTTAAACTACCAGCGCTTTCGGAAAGACCATCATTGCCAAGAAGAATGCGTCGCAAGAAACTTGGCAGAAAGTAATTTTTTCATTATAATATACTTAAAAACTACAGTATACAATTAAAAAAAAAAAAAAAATAATAATAATAATACAGGGATGTATGGGGTCCCTTACTTATAAAACTAAACACTATATCTAAACTATATCTACGTCCAGTGGAAGTGTAGAATGCTTCCACCGTCATAAATTTTAAAGTTCATCATGCCGCGATGGAAATAGGGCAATATTTCTTAGTTTGTTCTCGAAATAGTTGTTTTCCATATTTAGTGAATCATTTTGTCAAGTAATGACTAACATGGATACGGGTAAATATTATTAAATTTGATAAATGACTTGTATGGAACGATAAATTATGTTATTCGTCTTCGGTTCAATGGGATCACGAATTGAAATTATCGAGAATGTAAATTGGGTATTGAGTATTTTTTCCTAGATTTATTTTTATTAAAAGAAGGAGACCTCTTAAAATTATCACAATCGGCGTAACGTAGTTTATTACTGACTGTGCACCCTTAATAGTATGTTATTAAAATAAAGCTATAATCAAGTGATTTTCGCCAGAAGGAGTCGTCCCTGAGCGCGGTGGCCGTGGAGATGGAGGAAGACGTGACGTCATCACTGAACACGCTGCTCGACGCGCGGCCCGACTCGGCCACGCCCGGCCCGCGCTCCGAGTCCGACGCCGAGCGAGACAGGTGACACAATGCTTGCTAGTGTTACACTAGTTAAAAAAAAAAGTTGCCGATCTAAGAGCAGACATTGCCGTTTTTGGATAAAATCAGGGCAAAGCTTGGCTTATCAGTGATACTACATACTTTATTGTCTTACACAGATGTCACTATGTGGAAATGCAAACTATTAAGATGATGGCAGCTGTCACTTTTGATGCTTGCAATCGGTTTGTCAGCGATTTAATTTGCTTGCACTTCACCATTATGAGCGTAAGATTATAACGCAGTACCACCGAATTACCAATATTCACACTTAACGCGAATAAATGAATCTGAATCTGTATCACCGATATAAGCCAAGATTTGTCTTACATTTTACTATAATTTCCCACGTAATATGCGAATTGCTGTAAAATTTAATATGTGTGATTAAAAATTTTCGATGTCAAGTTTCCGTATCAATTGCAATACTGGCTTGGGCCAATCGCAGATTGCATGCGTTAAGCCGCATTCAAATTTGTGTGTCCTGTTGTGTTGTGATGCTCTCTGCCGTGATGGCTACTGTTCACGTTTATGTGACGTGTGATGACGAACACTGGCGCGTGCACACTAATCCAACGCGTTGTGACGTGTCGCTGCGCCGCCCCCTGCACATCACCCACACTGACGCGGACCGGGATAGCTTGTGATGCGACACAACACACTGCATCAGATAAGTGTGAACCCAACCATATAAAATGTATGAAACCGACACCGTTCTTACGCGTCACGACACAACACGACACATAAATGTGAATCTGGCTTTACGAATTTTACACCTGCGAACACGTACGGACACGCACGAACGATCTCGATATTCAAAGTAGCACATACTGAATGCAAATTAGTTGTACTATCGAACCAACTGAATCGTGACCCACTGGAACCTTTTCACTGAAAATTTCGTACTGACATCACTTTGCCTGGCAAGGAGAGTTGTTATGGCTCTTACTGTGAGAACGTTATACATTAGCTCAGGAATCCGATGGATGGACTGTACCAACAATCTTCAGCAAAAGTAGGTGAACTGATGACTTCGGTTGTTGTTTCCACTTCACACAAACCATTGAACTGCTTCACAGACGTGTACTCTGCTGTTACATTCAGATAATAAAAGCACTGATTCCTTTAATTATTACATAATTTCCATGACAACATTCTGTAGCAATTTCTATTAAGGCCCGACGCTAGCTAAAGAGGTAGGAATCTCTGTGTCAAACCACCAACTATAATATTAGGGCACAAACCCCACAAAGACAACGTTCAGAAAGACAAACCTACTTCAAACTCAAACTCACAACATTTATTGACATAAAGAAACACACTACATCACAACAAAAACACGGTAAAAACATAAATAGAAGAAGAGAGAAAAATTACAGACGTTGCGCTGTAGTGTGATGCCAAAAGGACTCACCACCGTACTTCCACGGTATAGTATATTAATAAAGGTCCGAGGGTTTGGGCTCGAACCCACTATCCTCTGCTTGACAGGCCATAGGGGAAGCGACTAGGCTACGCTACCACAGGTTTTATAGGAGACGTCTAATTTCAGGATTGTATGGACATACAACGCACCAGTGTCATGCGCGTCGGAGCGGTCGCACTGTAATGGCTCTGGCGCCACCTCTAACTCCACCTCCATCTCAGATGGCATATCGCAACGGTAAGGGGCCCACATACTACACTAATTTTTACCCGCGGCTTCGCTCGTGTGGACTCTGACCAAATCGAATAAAAATATTCGATTTGGTCGAAGAGTTAATCGTAAGGTAGATTCTATCAATTAACTGAGCCATCTTCGAAGTTAACGGAAATAAAGAAATACTCTGTGGGTTCTCTATCGTTTGTTAGAATTGCATATGCCATTATGTATCGTTTTCCATAATTTTCATTTGTCATAAAGTAATTTATTTCTGAAGTAGTATTTGCTTATTACATTTTACAAGATGCACAGCACAGCTTTATATATTTTATGGCAAAAGTTGGTATGGAAAGTGAAGTGATCGGAACACGGTGTTTTAGCGTGTCGTTTGTGGCAGGTCGTCGTCCCCGGCGTCGCCGACGTCGGTGTCTTCGTCGGTGATGTCGTCGCGCGCCACGCCGCCGCACCGCGCGCCGTTGCCGTCCGCCGCGCATCACCACCGACACCTCAACGGTAACCCCCACCCCCTTTCATGTCACGAATAAGGTTCTCCCCCAAACCTATCGACTTTATGTCCACGCAATAAGAGCGAAAAAGACGTCGATCGGCTCGTCCGACGCGAAATGACGTTTACCGACGGGAAGACGTCTTTTTCGCTCTTATTGTGTGGATATAAAGTGTTTTTTGGTCGGCTAAAGCCGGTTCCGCGTCGATAGATGTGGGGAGACCCTTACTCGCACTAAAATCTAGTTCTGGTGTGATCTAGCAAAGGTAGGAACCAGTTGGATACGGTCATTACAGGACCGATCGTTGTAGAACATTTTAAAGACGCCTTTGTCCAGCAGTGGACGTCTTTCGGCTGATAATGATGAAAGTTTGGTTCTACTAAATATTTTAATCTAATTGGGCCTATTTCACCAGGTAGTTGGGTTCCATTCCTATAAAGTCTGTTTTAGAATTTTAACTTGTCTGTCTATTCGGATGTTATAAGATTTCCATCGCGTCTTGGTGCAAAACTGCTGGATTCATAAATTTTTACTTTTTAAATTTTTATGTTCCAGGCGACATGAGCCTATCAGAAGCGGTCTCGAACATTTCCAGTCCTGACTACCAGGACCAAGACGACATGTTCGAAACCGGCCGCGAGTGCCCGCGGATGGAGCTCTCCGACCCTTCGGACTCGGACTCCACAATCCTAGTCTCCGAGCCTTGCCACAAGCGGGCCAAATCTAATTCCTCCTACTCCAACGACCACGGCAGTGATGTGACTCTCAACGGTGATAACAATGACTATAGAATAGTGATACAAGTGAAGGGCGCTGATAAACAGAACGCTAACGCGGAGAGTGTAAATAATAATAATAGTTACGCGCAAAACGGGAAGGAGAACGGGCACAGTTTGCCGGAGAGTCATGGGTATCAAGTAAGTCATAGTATGTTCTGCTTTGGAAATATAATTATTACAGCCAATCAGCTCGTTTATTACGACTGTTTTAGAACTTTTGTTTGCTATGTTGGATGTGTTAGTTAATCATTATAATCTTATCTGTGAGTGAAAAACTCTAAAATATGTTTGTTATATGTTTTTTTTTTCTGGAATAATCAACAAATGTTGTATCTATTGTCTACAATGTGTTACAAAGTAACCCGTAAATATTGTTCACCCTTGTAAGATGTCATACATCCAGATATAGCAAAAACGTTTTTCGTAGTTTACTCTTTAATTTTACTGAAACAGGGTTTGGTTATCAATGAACAATTTATTTTTTGCGGTAAGTTACATTGACACTTTGCTATTCAAATATTGTAAATAGACTTAAATGGCACCATTTAAGGAGCGTTTCCGCCAATAATGTGTGGCGAGAAATGTGTTTTTCATTAACCAATAGAAACGCTTAATTTACCTCTTGTCGCTCCGCTCAGCTGTTTACACTAGAGATGTGCTGGCAACCAACACGTCCACTTGACATTACAGGAGTTGTGCAGCAGTTCAGAAGTGGGCTCGGACGAGGGCTCGGACGGCGACTCTCTGCACTCGTTCCACTACAGCCCGAAGGCCGTGGACATCCCGTCGGCCGAGCGCCTCGCCAAGCGGCTCTACCACCTAGACGGGTTCAAGAAGTCAGATGTTTCCAGGCATTTGAGTAAAAAGTTAGTATAACTTCCTTAATGTTATCATTAAATTTATGCTGGATTCAGCCTGCATAAAATGACTATAATTTTATGCTCTAGTGCATAAAGTAAAATTTTCGAATAAAATTAGGGCACCAGCAGCCACGAACAATAGAAATTTAGAAATATTATACTTTCCGTTTATTAACTTTTTAGTAATCCGCCGCGGGCGCCAACCCATGCTACGCCGCCTATCTAAACGCTAGTCTGAAACCGTCCTACTATGACGCGTTTCATGCACTCGGTCTTTTGTTATTGATGTTGTAATCTACTGTCATCATTTCCAGCAACGAGTTCTCCCGCGCCGTGGCGGAGGAGTACGTGAAGCACTTTTCGTTCGCGGGCGCGACGCTGGACGCGGCGCTGCGCGAGTTCCTGGCGCGGTTCGCGCTCAGCGGAGAGACGCAGGAGCGGGAGCGCGTGCTCGTGCACTTCTCGCGGCGGTACCTCGAGTGCAACCCGGGATCCTTCAACTCGCAAGGTGACCTACCTGACAAACCAACAGACGGCGCCACTCGTTCGGGCTCTGTCATATTGCAATCATTATGTATAGTACGTACCTATGGATTTTTTCCCACAGACTCCCGGTATGCGAGATTGCAAATGACTGTTTGTGTACGTTCGTATTGCACTAGCTCTCAACTTTTGTTGATTTATTGATTTACGCTAAGATAATTTCTCGCGCGATTTGAGCGGTAAGCGCGCGCCTCAAATGGTGTATTACGCGAGAACAGTCAATTAAAAAAGACATCAATACGGGTAATATTACTAAAATATGTATACGCTGCCAGTAAATGTATTTATCTTTGTAATTGACTGCAATACCCGGCAGGAGTTGTAACACTCTAGCATAGAGATATCGTCACTGCAATAACGCCCATTGTCCCTCACTTTGTAACACTCTAGCTACCATCTTGATTTTTAATCATGCATAATCAGCGCTGAACTCCGATATCGTCGTTGCTACTGCAATAACGCGTAACTAGCATTTTCCATAAGGTTCAATTTTCATTGTCAGAACAATACAATTTTAATACTGTTCTGATAGTCAAAATTATAACTTATGGAAAAAGCTAGTTACGCGGTATTGCAGTAGCAACGACGATATAATGATTACAAGTTTTTATTTCGTTCCACCTGTCCTGTTGTCTGTCTGTCTGTCTCTAATCAAATCTTGCAAGTTAAATTCGACCAACTTTCAACCAACCCAGTAGTTAAATTGACTTGAAATTTGGTATACTTGTGTAAATTGCGTGACAGTACAATAATCTGGTAGTGACATCTTGATAGCCCGGCCAGGATCGTCTCCACAGGACGGAACTCTTCAACGGTTGATGGCATCGACTTGAGATTTGGTATGCAAATGTAGTGAGTGACAATAGAAGTACAGTCAACAAAAAGTACAGCCAGCAAAAAAAAGCTTGTATTAAAAATGAAATTTACCAAAAACTTATTACGTAAGTGTGTTGAGTATTAGTCTTAGAGCATGTCTGTCGGTGTTTCGTGATTAGACGCGGTGCACACGCTGACGTGCGCGATAATGCTGCTGAACACGGACCTGCACGGGCTGGCGGCGGCGGCGGCGGGCGGCGCGTTCCGGCGCATGTCGTGCGCAGAGTTCGTCGACAACCTCGCCGACCTCAACGACGGCGACAACTTCCCGCGCGACACGCTCAAGCACCTCTACCACGCCATACGCACGCAGCCGCTGCAGTGGGCGCTGTGAGTCACACTAATACATTTCATTTTATCAAACTGCCCGTATGTATGTTTGTCTAAGTATATTTCTTTGGTCCTCTACAGCCTAAACGGCACGACGAATGTTAACTACGAATTCCGCGAAAAAAAATATGGCGGTGGAATTATCGAAAATACAAACTGAGACATGGATGCACAGAAAAACCAGAAAAAGAGACCAGCGCTGGGAAACGAACCCAGGTCCTCAGCAAACCGTGCTGCGTGCTATAACCCCTACACCACCGCTGGACAGGAATCTAGACACGAATTTTTCCTATGCATATGCAGGTTGCTTATTTCTACTACGCTACTTATCCCAGCGCTGGTCTCTTTTTCTGGTTTTTCTGTGCATCCACGTCTCAGTTTGTATTTTCGATATGGTTTCACGGGATACCCGTAAAAGTAACAAATTTGGAGTTGAAACAAAAAATACAAAAAGACTCCAAAAACCAATCATAATGCGGTGGAATTAAACAAACTATTTTCTATTGTCACAATATGGGTATCAAAATGAAAGCTACGGCGACCGTGCCGTAATAGTGTGCATGTGAAAACGCACTAAGAATGTTTGAACCCGTCACCAGAGGATTGCAGATTCGTTGAGAGCCAAGATAACTAAGATAGAATACATCGTGTGCCTGTAATTTCACCTGCTCCGTACGTACGTATTCATCATCATCATCAGGCCTACGCGTCTGTTCCAGACGAATTTTGCCTGTGCACAAAGTATTACCAGCACAGATACTGCTGCTTAACCGCTGTATTAGTAAGATGATGGTGGGACTTAACGCACATTTTTTTACGATCCCAAATGTTTGTTCCGCAGTGACAGTGAGGCGCCGGCGGCGGCGAGCGGCGGCGGCGAGCCGCTCCGCGTGGGCGCGAACCCCTTCCTGGACGTGCCCGACCAGGCGCGCGCCGTCGAGTACAAGAAAGGATACGTCATGCGCAAATGCTGCGTCGACCCTAATGGCAAGAAGAGTGAGTACATTCTGCTATACCCACTTGACAATGGCTACGTTCCACTTAAAGCCCGCAACGCCCACGACCACGACCGCTGAAATTACCGTTCCACTAATGTAAAAAGGTCGCGTGCGTTATAGGCGAATGTTATAGATAGGTGGAACGCACATCTTGAGCGCTGTACGCTCGTAATATGGCAGCATGGTGAAATCGTGCAGCCGCGAGGCAATCCTCACGAGTAAATATTTCGCTTGGATTGGAGTAAAGTTTAATTCGACAAGGATTCACGTGAATTTATGGTTAAGTTTTGGACAAAATGAATAAGAGATGAATAAGTGACTCGGAAGAAGGTAGTTCCTGTAGCTCGCATTGTGGACTTCCTTGCGCTATAGTATCTTCTAGGTCTAGACAGTCAGACCCTTCGAGGACATCTCTTTCTCGCACAGTACAAATGAAGAGTCATAACGTGTATTTATTGCATTGTTGCAGCTCCGTTCGGGCGGCGCGGCTGGAAGATGTTCTACTGCACGCTGCGAGACCTCGTGCTGTTCCTGCACAAAGACGAGCACGGCTTCCGCCGCGGACAGATGTCCGACAACCTTCACAATGCCATCAGGTTACTTACCACCAACTTATACCTTATCTCATCCCCATTAAAATATAATCGTTAGTTAATAAAGCTACGGGTTGACTGAGCTGAAAAATTGAAGATTGTTCCTCGAACTGACGGTTTGTCAGGCAGAATTCGGTCTCACGACTCAGCTGTCCCATCTCAGACTATATACGGCCAATGTACGGGCACAGGCCTCCTTCCAGAATGAGAGGGTTTGGGCTGTAAATCCCACGCGGGCCCAGTGCTGATTAGAAACTTTACACACATCATTGAATTGCTTCACAAGTTTTTAGAAGTTTCCTCACGATGTTTTCCTGCAGTGCACGTTGTAAATTTTAGATGTAATTAATTTCACACATGATTTCCGAAGAACTCAAAGTTCGAGCCCAGACTTGAATCCACGATTCTCTGCTTGAGATGCCATCGGTCAAATCAGTAGGTCTCCACAGAGCAGCTGTTACTGAGTCCTGAGATTATTGACAATCTTGGAAATTTGAACGTAATTTTTTTTTTAATAAATCCTGCTTCTGTATGGCTATTATTCATTTACTCTTAGTTTACGTTTCATGATATCCCTTCCAGAATACATCACGCCCTGGCGACCAAAGCGACGGACTACACAAAAAAACAACACGTATTCAGATTGCAAACAGCGGATCAGGCCGAGTATCTCTTTCAAACCAGGTAAGTAGTCAATCGCATTAAACTCACCATAGGAATCCGGAGGTCCTAGTCAAGATTTCTATCAAAATTTTGGCAATTATTGCTAACCCTTTTCGGTGTAGGTGGCGACACGGGCACGTATGTACAAATGAAAACGTATTGGCGGTTAAAAGGAAGAGATGATACTCAGGGATAAATTTACCGGGTGCCAAATCTAGCGTGATCAAAATTCTTGCGACTTGTCCTTCGTTGTGCTAATAAACTGGGAAATGTAATGACGTGTAACCGACCGGTCAAAACGCTCGAATATTCACGCAATAAGTAGACTAAAAAAACCATAAACAGACACATTATCTCACGTTCCATATGTGTAGTTTGGAAGACATACATTCGTATAGCTGAAAAACATGCTTTATCTCGTTTCGTTTTTGAATAGGTGGAACTTTCGTACAGCTTTCACAGGCTCGCGAGTGATAATCTAAATAATCTGATGAAAGAGATGGACATTGACATATTTAACTGTAACATTCCATCCATGAGACGAAGATTGGCGATGAGTTATGATTGATTTTTTGGAATCTTTGTATTTTTTATTTCAACTCCAAATTTGTTACTTTTACGGGTATCCCGTGAAACCATATAGTAAATACAAACTGAGACATGGATCCATGAGATTCTTTTCGATTCCCAGTGCTGGTCTCTTTTTCTGGTTTTTCTGTGCATCCATGTCTCTAGATATATTTGACGCGGTTTGGCTATGAAACTTTTGATGGCAATACATTATTCACTATAGTCGTATTCTGTGCACATGTTTACGGCGCGAGTTTGTGTGCAGCGACTCAAAGGAGCTGTGTTCGTGGGTGGAGACGATCAACTTCGTGTGCGCGGCGTACTCGGCGCCGCCGCTGGCGGGCGCCGTCGGCTCGCAGCGCAAGTTCCAGCGCCCGCTGCTGCCCTGCGCCCACACCAGGCTCTCCATGGTCAGTCCATACTAAACTAGACCACCGCGGGTACTAACCCGCGGCATAGCACACCTGATAAAGTCCAACTAATGAGGGCTATCGCGTATGAATTCGCCGCTACAGGCGCTAGTGTAGCGTGAGGTCTCCAAAATGTCAAATCTCATAGTTTTTGGGTGAGCTACGCGGGTTTATGTTGCTATTCCTAGTACATAATATATTGTGTTTTTAGCCGTTGGTTCTCCTTAAATAAATAAGATAAAGTGAAATTTGCATCGTGTTACTAAAAGCATAAAAAAAATATTTGACCTGAATAGCGGTTTGGCTAGCTTGAAACTTTTCCCGATGGCAATACATTATTCACTATAGTCGTATTCTGTGCACATGTTTACGGCGCGAGTTTGTGTGCAGCGACTCAAAGGAGCTGTGTTCGTGGGTGGAGACGATCAACTTCGTGTGCGCGGCGTACTCGGCGCCGCCGCTGGCGGGCGCCGTCGGCTCGCAGCGCAAGTTCCAGCGCCCGCTGCTGCCCTGCGCCCACACCAGGCTCTCCATGGTCAGTCCATACTAAACTAGACCACGCGGGTACTAACCGCGGCATAGCACACCTGATAAAGTCCAACTAATGAGGGCTATCGCGTATGAATTCGCCGCTACAGGCGCTAGTGTAGCGTGAGGTCTCCAAAATGTCAAATCTCATAGTTTTTGGGTGAGCTATGCAGGTTTATTTATAATTAGAATAATTTTGTGAATATTTTGCATTACCTGAAATTAATTATAACAAATATGCGTTACGGGGCAATGAATAACTGTGTTTTGAGATAGTTTTGTCTTTGGCAAACTTTTGTCCTCCCTTTTTTTCCGAACAAAACGGGACTACGCAACACTGTGGTTGCGCGATATTTTTATGGTATGGTTTTGAGGTGTATTATCCATTGACCAGTATCTCACCTGATGAAAAATAGAGATGAGGTGAAAAGTAATGTCACTGGTTCCTTATTTTTGTATTGTGTCGCAGCGCGAGCAGCTGGCGGCGCACGAGGAGCGCGCGGCGCGGCTGGAGGAGGAACTGGCGGCGCTCAGACACGCGCGCGACGCGCCGCACGCGCCGCACGCGAGGGACAAGGACCACTACCTCGTGTATGAGGTACCGCCATATTGTATTGACGCGCGAGCAGCAGGCGGCGCACGAGGAGCGCGCGGCGCGGCTGGAGGAGGAACTGGCGGCGCTCAGACACGCGCGCGACGCGCCGCACGCGCCGCACGCGAGGGACAAGGACCACTACCTCGTGTATGAGGTACCGCCATATTGTATTGACGCGCGAGCAGCTGGCGGCACGAGGAGCGCGCGGCGCGGCTGGAGGAGGAACTGGCGGCGCTCAGACACGCGCGCGACGCGCCGCACGCGCCGCACGCGAGGGACAAGGACCACTACCTCGTGTATGAGGTACCGCCATATTGTATTGACGCGCGAGCAGCTGGCGGCGCACGAGGAGCGCGCGGCGCGGCTGGAGGAGGAACTGGCGGCGCTCAGACACGCGCGCGACGCGCCGCACGCGCCGCACGCGAGGACAAGGACCACTACCTCGTGTATGAGGTACCGCCATATTGTATTGACGCGCGAGCAGCTGGCGGCACGAGGAGCGCGCGGCGCGGCTGGAGGAGGAACTGGCGGCGCTCAGACACGCGCGCGACGCGCCGCACGCGCCGCACGCGAGGGACAAGGACCACTACCTCGTGTATGAGGTACCGCCATATTGTATTGACGCGCGAGCAGCAGGCGGCGCGCGGAGCGCGCGGCGCGGCTGGAGGAGGAACTGGCGGCGCTCAGACACGCGCGCGACGCGCCGCACGCGCCGCACGCGAGGGACAAGGACCACTACCTCGTGTATGAGGTACCGCCATATTGTATTGACGCGCGAGCAGCTGGCGGCGCGAGGAGCGCGCGGCGCGGCTGGAGGAGGAACTGGCGGCGCTCAGACACGCGCGCGACGCGCCGCACGCGCCGCACGCGAGGGACAAGGACCACTACCTCGTGTATGAGGTACCGCCATATTGTATTGACGCGCGAGCAGCTGGCGGCGCGCGAGGAGCGCGCGGCGCGGCTGGAGGAGGAACTGGCGGCGCTCAGACACGCGCGCGACGCGCCGCACGCGCCGCACGCGAGGGACAAGGACCACTACCTCGTGTATGAGGTACCGCCATATTGTATTGACGCGCGAGCAGCTGGCGGCGCGCGAGGAGCGCGCGGCGCGGCTGGAGGAGGAACTGGCGGCGCTCAGACACGTATAGATTCGAGTAAATTTTAATTCAACATGGATTCCTTTGAATTGATGGTTGCGTTTATTACAAAACGAGTGAGAACTAATGACTAAGTTCATGAAGTTCATGCAGTTCTGACGACATCTCGCTCATGTGTCATGGTGAAAGCCCACTCTGACCCACCTAATATTCTGTGGGCGTCGTAGACGCGACGCGGTCGCCAACAGTGATGTCATCAATGACGTCGAAAGATCGCCCGCGACGACCACGGGCTTTAGGTGGAACGATATTGAGGGCGTCACGGTCGTTGTGGACTTTTAGTGGAACTAATCCCAAAATTTCTCACACATTAAGCTTGGTTTACATGAGCTCAGTGACTAATGCTTAGTACTTGTCACTTACACTTGTCAGATGTGTAACATATTTATTAGTGTTAGTGCAACTGCAAGTGCGGAGAATAGAAGCCGGAACTCATCTAAAAATCTCCTAATACTTGTCACTTGTTGGGTGGTGGTGTGAACATTCATGTCAAGTGAAAAGTGCCTAAACATTTCTTAAAACGAGTCGGCGGCGGTAATCCATGGCGAAGTCTTGTAACTACTGATACCATCCTCTAACAACAATGTGTATACGGCTACTTTTCACTTGTCACAATCCAAACAAGTTCCTAATCTAATCACTTACACTAATGACAAGTACTAAGCCCGTGTAAACCTAACATTAGATTACATTGCTGTTTGTAGTCACTACAATATTGAAGTGCCAGCTAATCGTTAACTATCTGTTTCAGATAAAGAGGTACCGCACATACGCGTACGTGATGCGTGCGCGCGCGGGCGGCGCGGGGGCGGAGGAAGCGGCACCGGCGCTGCCCTTGCGTGCGCCCCCCGCCCCCGCACCCGCGCCCGCGCCGCCCGCCGCGCCGCCCTGACGCGCCATGGCGGTGTTCGCCGCCTGCGTGCTGTGACCCGCGCCGCCCGCCGCCCCACCCCGCACCTTGCTCCGCTCATGCGGGACGCTCTTCTGTATGCCCCTGCCGACTGACGACTAGCTAGTTCACATTTCACCGCCGACGCCGTTTCATCTCATCACACATCGGTCCGATGGCTGGCACGGCACACATTGAGGCGAGCTTGTACAAACCAACCCTGTACCACAAAATTTACAAGTGCTACATAATTGATAACTTTCTCGTACAAAAAAAGTAACAATTATATAGAATTGTAGCGGTTGTAACGCTTGTGGTATAGGGGCCAGGGAGACTATTCAACTCAGAGTTGACTAGACCCGGGATTACATAGTGTCAAGATGTGTAGAACCGTCATCCCTAACCGAGGGTTATTGATTTATTTTTTAACCATAGACCGTGCAAGCCCTGAGAGCTCGTTCACGAGGTGTCGGAACTATTTTTGTCAGAACCCGCAAAATCGGATAATGTTCACGCGACCGTTTAGTAGTACGACCGGACTAAATCGACTGACAAATTTATCCGAATATTTTTTTTTGCCACATGAAGTAACTTTTATCTGAATGCGTGCCTTAAAATACTATTGTCACTAGATACTATTATGATTCTACAAAAAAACATTTCCGGCAGAGAATCGTATGTGCCGTTCACGTGCTCTAAACTGCTTCCAAACTAAATAGGCTGTGGTCTCGCTTGACACTCGGTAACCATGATTCGACCACCATAAGTCGATCGCTGAACAGCAAAGTGATTCGCGTCGCCAGGTGCCAGCCATCCTGTTATCCGATTCGTGACCTGACAATTTCATTGTTTCTAAAATATCGGGTAGCTAACTCGAGCTTATGGCAGCTCTGATATAGTCGCTATTTCTAAATTGAACTTGGAACCTTAATTACAGGTCACGAGACGTGATGATCAGTAGGAAATATTCAAGTGTCATGTTACGTAAAAATGCACACCCAACAATTGCGTTTCAAAATTGAAAATTGTATATGGAATTTTCGGAAAGTTTGTTACTTATACATTTTTTTGTGATCTTTTAATAATTTAAATAAATATGTAGAGCTCTTAGCCTATTGGTGTATTATAATTAGTATATGACACGGTAAACGAAGTCTCATAGCTTAAGCTATAAGTCTTTGACTAGCAGTTTTTTAATAATTAAAAAACCACAAGTCACGAGGATGCATAGCTTAGTACTGAATCCTGTAAAATTAACACAATTGTGTGTTAAATTGGTATTAGGCGATTTTAAGAGATCAATAGGCTTTTGTTCATTCTAATCAATCAGTCGGCGGAGTGCCAGTCAACAACTAACATTTTTCAAGAAAATCACTCCACTGCGATGTATTTACATTCAGGTTTAAAAATGTTGAATCTCATGTTTCGTTCGGGATGACTAATTCCTGACTTTTCATGCACCACGGTTTTTTGGAAAAAAAATAATCTTTCGTGTCATCCCGGTTTTTGTTATGCTACACGAACCTTCGTCAAAAAATATTATCGACTTTTTGACAACAAGCTATGAGCTATCATTACAAGTGTCAAAGGGATCGTCGTAAAATAATTCTATCATAGACTCATAGTTACTTGATTTAAACGACGGCAATTGTGCCCATTGTATGGACCTCAAAAGCCAGTTGGGTTTATACACAACTGAGCCTTTTCATTGTTTTGTGATGTTTTTTTTCATATTTCAGTAGGAGGTTCAAAATGATCCCACCTTAGTTTGACCAAAAATAGAGTTAGCATGAAAATCTTTGGGTCCCAAACATAGGAGTAAGCTCTTACGAATATCTAGCGATCTATATTCTAAAATATTAAACACGATCGACACCACTCCTCAGCTCGAGCTCTAGCTAGCTTTAGTTTAGATTTATACTACCATAAGCCTCAAAAAACATTTGTTCTCTCTTTGTCTCATTTGGAAACTGCAAATGCCTATGATTCGTAGTCAGAGTCCCTCGGTTCTTCTAGTCGAAAACTCAAGTAAAACAAATAGAAAATAAAGTAACAACTAACAAGTAAGACTATACTAAAAATACTTAATCTAAGACAATGAAAATGCAATGCTAGAGTAATGAGTAATGATAGGCTCATGGACACATGAGTTACATCCGGAACGTTATATAACAAGATTGTATAGATTCGCTATCGTAAGGCAACGTAAAATTAGGTCATTATCATTATGTCTAATATGGAATACTTAATTGCTAAAGCCGGTAAATTTAAAATAGTGTTGTATGAAGTAAGGGCGGCGGCGACTGCTGGCAGAGCGTAGTCGGTGGCTCGTTTTAGTACGGGAGTCGTCTCGGAATATTCGACCCGCTTTATCCCGTCACTCGACTTCGCCGATAAGACTGATATTCTCAAACGACATTCCATTGCAGACATGAAATAATAATGTTCATTCGAGACGCTCCCGCGGTGGGAAAGCGGCGTGTATTTTAATAGACGATAGTACTATGTACAATATGTGGTTAAATGATTTTAAAAGTATGTAATATCGAATCATCTAGTCCTGTCTTCCTTGCAATTGACATAATTGCTTTTGAGCGAATGATATCAGTGTTATCTATCCTAGTATTTCATCACAATGTTGGCGCTTTGAGTGTAAATTAATTTTGAATGCGATGTGAATATTTAACCGTAAAATACTCCGCGATATTATTTAACGCTAGCTTACGATGTCTCGTCTCAGTTTCATCGTGGACCCTATTGGCATGTATAAGAGAACTTAGTTCTTACAAAGTAAGCTTGTTCTTGTAACCTTATACTCTAAATTAAGAACTGATTGTAGCCTACAATCTAAATCGTTATTTATTATATTTATATAAATTACATTATAAACTAACAACAAACTTATTTAAAGTTATAATCATTGGATTTCCGTATACTTTTAAGATGATTATTGTCATTCCATTTATAATTAACAACCTACTTTCATACTTCTCTTACTCTCTTTCCTGCAGTCCGACCGGACGGTTTGGTTCACTGCCAACGTAGCAATCAGCTGGTCAGTCATTAGGAGTCTGCGTATTTCCTTGGCGCTTAGTTTCACGAAGGCTGGGTTCATAACACATTGTATATAGATTTTAAAAGTGGTGAGACTGATAAGTGAAGTTATTTATTTGTTTGTAAATCAACCAGTGTCAAATCTTAGGCATCGATAGTGTATCGTTAAACCCTAGGATCTCAGATGTAAAATAATCTAGCTCTAATGAATCTTGGAATAATTTGCAATTTATAAATCGTTATGATTATACGAAACAAGCTTTATTTATTGTATACTTTTCTTTAAATTCTACATTTCTAATTCAGTTGCTTTAAATTTAGTATATAGTGAAGTGATATTAGTGACTCGTTTGTACATAATTGTTGCCCTATTACTTCTTGTTCAGTGTGCGATTTCAGGCTTTTGATTGACTTAAATCAGTTAAGATCTAAAATAAATGTTGTAAATATGTAGTTTATTTTATATGCGTCATTTACACGATACTTTAATTTTATTTTTTATATCATTTACTCAAATGTACAGCTTGATAAGTTTTGTTTTAAATAAAATGTAATCATTTTGCAATTTGCTTGTTAAAATTATTTGCAGCTGCACCCTCGTTGGATTGAATTTAATATCTTTGATAAGCTTTCGGATAGTAAATAAGGAAATAAAACAAATTAAACATGTGATCTGTCGCCGATTTTTCAGACAATTTTAAAGTACTGGCATGCCCAACAAATTTTAGATGTTTTTCATGTTATATTTTATTTTATGTATTTTCTTTGAAGTCTCTGCTCAATCCTAGTTTATTATGTAATATCTAGAGGTCTTAGTTTCCCAGGACAAACTCTGTGTTTTAACACAGTATCTAGCATACTTGTCATTCATAATCACTATTATATTTAATACAGCTGATAGTGTATTATGATGTATATCTGGTAAGTATGGAAAACTGTGGCTGTGCTGGAAATTTAGAATTTAACAGACTTTCACATTCAAATAGAAATTAAGTTTCCAGATTATGCTAAATTTGATCTACAACATTGACAGTAAACTGGACCTTGTTTAGAGTAACAGCAGAGACAAAAATATGATGCTTTTGTTGGCAAAGCATTGTAGTCATGAGGTACATTTTATTCCACTTGCAATAAATTGTGTGGAAGTATTTGAAACAGTCGTGTGATAGCCCTAGATTTTTTTTATACCATCATGAGCTGAAATAAACATGTGAAAAATAAATGTTATTTGTTTTATTTTGGTAACAAAGTAATTGATGATAATTTGGTCAAAAGTGACATTTGTCTATAGTAATTAGTAAGGGACAGTCAAGTGCAAAAATAAATATCTATTTGAACCACTCAAAAATATGCTACCACAGCCTTATAACATTATTCTTACGCTCATCTACAACATTGTATTGGAAAAAATAAAAAAGGAGAAAAAAACATTTATTCTTATTTATACATAATTCAATAGAAATTACTGTCTGACACCAAAGGTATAATTAGCAATTCTTTGCAGAGGTCTTTGAAGTGGATGGGCCAGCAGTTTTGCAATACAATCATGAATCTTTGTGGCATTTCTTGACACTTCAAACACATATGAGTAGCCATTGTCCAAGTCCTGTAATGCATCATAAATTTCTGCACACTTGTACTCTCCACATTCTTCTTCATGTGCCAGGAGAATGTCTATGTAAAAGTACATTTGCTTTTTCAGAAAAATGAAATATGGATCATCTTGAGGTATGAGTGGTAAGCAGTTGGACCTGCCATACAAAACTAGCATGCGCACCACGTAAGGAGGAGGCAATATGCACTCTTCCTGCTTGAATTCCGGTATACCCACTTTCTGTTTTATTAATTGAAACACATTTTGGAAATCAAATGATTCTGTTGTACAGCCATTAGTAGCACAATCTTTCAACAAGGTACAATCAATTGCATTGAAAATGTCTTTCAAATTATTTGTGAAATTTTGTGCCCACAGTGGCTCAGATTCTGTCATGACCAGTAAGGCAAATTCAGTCCTTTTATTGATAGCATGTTTGGAGTGTAGAAAAAAATCCAGAATCCTTTTCATCATGTTAAATGGTGTGAATGTTGTGCCATCACCAAGCCTGAAAAGGGAAGACTTGTCGTCGCAACACACATCCAGACAAATGATAATCCTCTCTGGGACATTCACATTTGGTAAGTTTGGCTTCTGAAAGTTGGCTATCACTTGTTGTTGCAGTTGTGTAATGTGGTCATCCGAGAGTTGTGAGTTGTTTTCAGAATTTCTGGAAAAGTTTTATATCATTAGAAGTAAGTCATTCAATCTTGTAGCAAAAAATATATTATACCTAAAATACTTTACCCAAAATCGTTGGAGTCTGACGCTGGATGAGAGTTATCAGACGGTATCATTTCTGGTGATTCTACTTCCATTTCTGAAGGAATTGTATTGTACGCACTAACGGATAACACCGCAGTCAAAGATACGAAGAAATAAAGAGCTAAATATTTAGCTAAATAATCTGACTGCTGTGTGCTGTCGGCTGTCAATTGATTGTCATGTGTCACTCGCATGTCACATCACAGCAGGGCTACTACGAATCTTGAAACTCGAAGTTCGTATAGTACCGTCCCTATCGCTCTCGTATTAAATAGTATAAGTGTCAGAGGGACCGCACGACACGAACTTCGAGTTTTCGTTGAGCTTTATCGCTATATGTCACGTGACCAGATTTGACGCTGGAAACGAGCGTCGAGAGACTTGCATGTGCATGTGGCCGCGCCTCTTGACTGATGACACTGACATTGCACTGACAGTAACGAACGGGCTGCTGGGCTACTACGAAACTCGAAAATCGCAGTTCGTATCGTACCGTCCCGCTCACGCTTATATTATTTAATACGAGAGTGAGAGGGATGGTACGATACGAACTTCGAGTTTCATAGTACTCCGGTGTATTCGAGTCATTCGATTACATTTGCGTTTGAGCATTTTTTGTGTAACCACGCGAAAAATTTGTAAGAAAATATACTTAACAACTGTCAATTGAATACATGTTTCAATTTAATTCAATGCACTAGTGGCGGCGTGTACCCATGGAATCGAATTAAGATATTTCGCGAATTTGTTACTCACAAAAACAACAATGGATTACAATTATGAACAAACCAGCGAGGTAGAAGCTTTAGACTCCATCTATTATGGTGATATGCAAAGTAAGTCTTATGCGAAAGAAATGCAAAAAGTAATTTCGTACTCTGGTTTACTTAAATGGTTTTTATTGCAGTTTTAGAAACAGAGCCCTTCCACAAGTTCTCTATTCCGATAAAGTCGGAAGGATTCGACGACGGAGAAGGGCTGGCATGTCAGCTCACCTTTACGTACACATCCAAATATCCCGATGAGGTGCCCATCATAGAGATTGAAAATGAAGAGAACTTCGATAACATCGTTGACAAAGAGGAATTGCTTGCTCATTTAATGGAACAGGTGCAGATTTTTACTCTTTAAACTGTAAGAGAATAAATTAACCCAAAAATCCCCTGATATTCTTGTAAGCATGGCTATACTTTTTTTTGGTTGGGGAATAGCAAAGGTATTTTAATGTTTTCTTTAGTTAAAAAAAAAACTATCAAAAATACAAAAAAAATTTTTGCTCGTAAATTTTCTGTCCTAAAATCTGGCCCCTTTTGCTATACTCTTACTCTTTTTTTCTTATTATATTTACAAATATTGCATAAACTTATGAATGAGAAATTCAAAGTAATAGATTGTTATAGTAATTGCAACACTAATATTATTATTATAATTGATTGAGTTATAGCCTAGGCAAAATGAGTGGAGATGCCACCACAGGGATAATTTCTCTGAGAATTATTTATCTTTTCACATTACAGCTGCGGTAATTGGGTATTTCTTTTGCATGCTGGTATCCAATTATCAAAGCTGTCTAATTAGGTATAGAATTCAAGTGTTTAGTAACCAAGCATCCAATATTTGTTAGCATATTATTTCAGGGAACTGAATTGTTTTGATGACGGGAGAATATAGAAACCAGTAATATTTATTTCTCTTAACATCTGTTGGCCACTTGCCGGAGATGAAACTAAACACCAAATAGTCCATTGTATCATGTCTGGGTTCAGCACTGCCTAATTACAAGATGTACTCAATTAAATTGGCGTGGATTTCTGCAACCCTGGTGTATTTAGAATTACTACTAAATTCAAAAGTGGTATCTCTCAGTAACACATTCTTTTTTGTTGTCCTATGAATGCTATCTAAAATTCTAAATAAATATTATATCTATAATATCTAAAAATGTAAAAATTTGTATCATAAAAATTTGTATGACATGGCTACTGGAGAAGAGTTAGTAACTTCAAATTAATTCATAATAATGAATTGCAGGCCAAAGAAAATTTGGGCATGGTGATGGTATTTACACTAGTATCGGCCGGCCAGGAGTGGCTGAGTGACAAGTGGGACTGTGTCAAGCAGGAAAGGGAGGAGAAGGTCCTCGCCAAAATCAAAGCAGATGAAGAGGCGGAACAGGTATATGAATTTAAATTCCATCCTTTTTGACAAGAACCTTTTAAAAGTTTTGGCAGGTGTCTGTTTTCTTGGTACTATGTATTTAAGTTTCAAATAAAAACATTATGGTTTATGGTTTAAGATATTTATTTTCTCAAAAGATTTACAAAAAAATCACTTATAGAGAAAAACAATATTAATTTAACTTAAATCTAGGTAAGAGAGGGTACCACACAAACATGGTGAACAAAAATCTATGAACTAAAGCGGGTAGGTGGTAATGACGAGAGCAACACAAGTTTTTAACTAAATAACTTGCTAACTGGAGGCCAGTTAAACCAATCTTTATATCGTTAGTTAATTATCGGTTACTTGTGAGTAGTTTTTCTATTTATTAAATAAGCAAGTTGCAAAGTTATAATTATTAATAAACTGTTTTCTGAATCAGATGGAATAATTTTTGAGTGTTGTAGCTTATAGCAGTTTAACACGTGCACTGCTGTCAATTTTTTTTAAAGCTTAGACCACATGTTTGGTGCCCTAAACACATTATAAGTATATTGCAATGAACAGCCAGCGCACTGCACTCCCTCTCAATATCTGTAACTCAAGTGTTCTAGGCACTGGGCGAAAATATCAAAATGTATGAACTTATACATTTTTAAAACTCTAGGTGAAAGTCAACATAATATGCATACTTCTATATGCCTTATGATTACTTAAAGATTATTTTTTAACTTCGAAGTTTATTTAAACTCCAAAAAAAAAACAATATTTAGAATGATATCTGTGTACATTTTTCAGAAAAGATTTGAAGGTACCAGGGTCACAGTAGAATCTTTCCTGGCATGGAGAAAACAGTTTGAGATTGATATGGGTATTCCAGCCAAACGGGAGAAGGAGCTGAAAGGAAATAACAAACTCACTGGCAAAGAACTGTTCCTAAGAGACACAACACTCAACGAGTCTGACCTGAAATTCCTAGATGATGGTAAACTTTAATACTAATTTCTCTAATCAAATTCCAATCCCAAGCACTAATAAACTAAATTTCATGGCTAGTCAATTTCTCCCTGTGTACTGTCCTTATTATTTCAGTTGGGAGATGCATCTTAACACTCTCTGATTGGATTAATATCTTGTTAAATTAACTATAATGTATATTGATGAACTACAGCATGATGTTTATGAAATATCAATTTTATTATTAGGCCAAGCATGTGTTTAGTTCATGACAAAGAAATCCAAATTGCAATACAAAATTATTAACAAAAGTGGATCTGATCTGATTGATTTCGGCTATGGCAACAGCTTCAACACGGTCAGTGTTGGTCATGTGCTCGCAAGTGGCTTACATAGCCAATCATCTTGAAGATGATCCCCACATAATCAGTGGCGTAGCTAGGTGGACAAGGGCCCCGGTGCATAGAGAAAGAATCGGGCCATCATCCTTCTTTCCACGTGGCTTGAACTTTTAAGTACCTAAAAAAAAAGGCTAGAGCCTGCTCACAACATTTTTTTCTCTTTTCTTTTATGCTTCTCTCTTTTCAAAGCCTAGGGTAGAGGGCCCCCTGGGGTCCGGGGCCCTGGTGCACTGCACCACCTGGCCATTGGCCATACAATAGCTATGCCACTGCACACAATGCGGGCACATGACAACACCAAAAATGATACCATATGCATTAAAGAGTTATGCTTACTAGTAACTCAACGAACTTTTTTGTCTCAGGCGACGCTGTCAAAGTGGACGAGTCCCTCTTCCAAGACCTGGATGACCTGGAGATATCGGACGAAGACGATGAGGACTATGTCCCGGGCCGCAGCGGCAGCGATAGCGACTAGCACGGGGTGCCGCGCTCCCCGCGGGGGGCGCCGCCCACCTGAACTATTGTATCATAAATAATGACGGTATTTGTTGCCTCTCATGCAAGTGATTTTACGTATGCTTTGGTTATTCTTGATTCCAATTTAACCTCCCAATTCTCAGCATACTTTATATAAATCAGTACAGTAGGAAGATACTCGTAACTACCTAATATATTCAGTACACATTTTTTCCTCTCAAAAAACTTCCTCTAATAAATGTCAAACTAACAAAATTGAAAATACTCAGCCCTTACAAAAATTCAGAACTTAAACAAGTTTCAAATGGCTTACTGGCATAGGTTATTAAGTAAAAAAAAACACAAATTAGTGTTATTTAATACATTGTTTTTCAATCTGGTTATTTTATGTTTGTATTTGATTCTGTGATATCTTTTTACCTGACTTTTTTCAGCAACACTTTTAATGTGTCTAAGAAGCATGAAGTGCCATTTATTTCCTCTGCTTTTCATTTATGCTGCTTAATTTGACACGGGCCCAAATGCCACGGAGCCAAATATAAAGGACAAGCATATAGTATCACACCGATTTTGTGATGAAGTTTAGAAATACATACTACCTATTATACAGTTGGGCTCAGAACTTGGGAGGATTAAGACTCGGAACTTTTGGTCAAAATAAATGAAAGTAAAAGCTTCATTGAATTTCATATTAAATTGTGAAAGGCAAAAAATACAGTCATTATTAGTTAAAATGGCCAAGAAAAGACCCTGATGTCGCGCTTTATGCTACAGTTATTTATTCGTAAGTAATCGGTTAAATAAAACACAGATGCCTTTTTATCTGGAGAATATTTTTTATTTACACTTTGTCACTATAGTAGGTACATATTTACAAATGACAAGTGGAACATCAAATAAAAAGCGAGGGTGACAACAAACACATTAACATACAGGTAACGAAATGTAACTTATTAATACGCTGCTACATACGGCGCTTGACTGTCTGAGATGGATAGATACGTTTTAACCCTTAGCAAGCTTCTTGCAAGGACGCGCTTGTCGGTCAACACCGCGCACCTTTATTAAAAGGATGACAAATATGGTGAACTGCATGAATACCGAGTGTAATTTTTTTGAATAAGTCGTCACATTTTAGTCTTAAATCTCTATCTACATTCTGTCGACCGCTCGAATGACTTGGATTGGCACAATTCGCCAGTTTCGGAGGCAACTCTGAAACGCAAACGTCACATGGTGTCATGCGAAATTTACAAAAAAAAAAAACAAGAGGATGTGTGACATGCTTTAACATAAAAGTAGTTAACTGGCGTCATTCACTCAAATACAAATTCGTAATCAAAATTTTTCGAAAATTTCAGCAATTTGGCTCAACAGGCTTAAAATACAAGAATATAAACGTAAACTCAGTGATAACTAATCTGTAGGTACTTAAATATTGTTCTTTCTGACATAATGTGCGTTTCCTCTCAGACAGTGAGGCCGTGGGCAGCAAGCTTTACGCACGCAAACAAAACAAATGCAACTTTGGCTTTCCAATACCTACAAATTACGGTGACTTAATTTTAATTAACCATTAATTACTTTAAAAAACAATAAAATGAGTATCACAAAATATATTTACTATGTGCAGTCTTAAAATAATGAGCGAAAATCAAAACGCATCACATTTTGTTCTCCATAGATAAATAATTAACCAGAGATATGTTCGTTCCGTCTAGCTATGAGCAGTAGAATAACAAATTGCACATATTCACTCAAGACTATACTTAACTCCTTACCCAAAGTACTGAAAATTAAACAGATCTTGTAATCATACTACCGTCCTGAATTCACTTTTCTTGTACACACCGCAAAACTACTGTTTTTGGGTAGAGGTATGTACCATGGAAAGATAAGAAGTTATTTTGTGCGAAAAAAGAACCGTCAATGGTTACGGGTCTCACAGTCTACGGTAAACAGTAATATATCAGCAACAGTAATAGTGCGGCAACTTACCCGGGGTCCCAAGACGATTATCTTTTCAAACAAAGCAGTTAACGGACGTTTGGTCTTCTTATGGGTTTGGCCACAACATTCATGAGTATAATTGAATCATGACAATATCATAATGGACCTCATATCAGCAACCTAGTAAATATGCTATAAATTGAATTGAACCTTACAGCGAAAATACACACAACACAACAATAATAATATTAATAATACAGTTAACACGATGTTACAGTGTGTAAGTATAAGTAGGTATAATAATTTTACTAAGTACAATGATTTGGCTCTAGCAAATTAATGTCTAATAAGAAACAAAAGATACGCTAGGCCGAACTCAATTAACAAATAATAACATTTCACAAAACCTAAATAACAAAAATCAAAACAAAATAATGAACAGGTACTAAGTTTCATAATGTAATAGAATAAACAATGAACATGGTGTATATGAAGAATTCAGTGCATAACATCTATATACTAAACAATGAAATAATATAAAATATCTTGAATATCTGGAATAATACATAGAATTCCAATTTAACATGGACGCTCACTCATACAAACCATGCAGGCACAAACTAGCCTTTGCTTTTGGTAGCAAACTTAACTTTATGTATTCTACTGTACAGCAATACGAGTTCAATAATTTATGTTACCGCCTAATTATTACAGTTCTCTAAAAACTGTCATTTGTGCTGTAAATTTGTAGCTTTTGAATAGAACGAAAGGTAAGCGATCAGAGGCGACAAATGTGATAACATCTCCCTCTGATGTTTTATTTGTTTCGGTAGCTGCACGGTAAGCGTCCATCGTATAAGTATCGAGTGAAGTCTCGTAGCCTTACTTAATTATCGAAAACATTAAAGGTCACTTCATTTAAAAATGGACCAACAACATTGACTTTCAATAATGTAACGCTAACTATAGGCCAATATACAGTATCTGATAGGGGTCGGCAGACATACCGCCTATTGTGACAAAATATTTAATATTTGTACCTAAATATTGTTTTACTCTTGGCCTTTGGGTATAGAGTGACTAGTCCGCGCCGACGGCATTGTCGGGATATCGCTATCCGATGAGCCTTCGGCTGCTCTTTTACCTAACCTAAATATATCACTTTAGATACCTTCGCTTGTACTGCTATTTTTGGTATTAAAACTACCCAATGTACAACCTTGAACTTAAATTAGCTACCAAATATTTAAAACCAGCATTGAGTAAGCCAGCGATATTTACGCAGTGTCCATAGACAAGATGCCAGCCACGACCGCATCGGCGCATTCTCTGTTCATTGCGCGTTGCGCGGCCGAGACGCACGCCGTACTCATACAGTCAAGGGCAAAGATCGACACGGCCAAAGTTACAAAAATATGTATAAGTACACGACCTTATGCACTTGACATTGGCCGTGTATACATATTTTTGCAACTTTGGCCGTGTCGATATCTTTGCCCTTGACTGTTACTATAGTTACATGCAGGACAGCACACGCAATGAACAGATAAAATGCTCGTCGCGCTGCTAATTGCACGGTGTGTAGCGTTTACGCTGGTAGAAGTCTTATGATTGGTTTTTTGGAGTCTTTTTCATATTTCAACTCCAAATTTGTTACTTTTACGGGTACGGGTACCTGGGTTCGATTCCTAGTGCTGGTCTCTTTTTCTGGTTTTTCTGTGCATCCATGTCTCAGTTTGTATTTTCGATATGATTTCACGGGATACCCGTAAAAGTAACAAATTTGGAGTTGAAATAAAAAATACAAAGACTCAAAAAAAAAAACAATCATAATTTGATTGCTTAGTAGCGACATCTCTTGTCTGGGTGAGCGGTTGGTTTCGAAATAATGTGACTTCTGTCGACGAAAACATAGATGTCGCTAGTACTGCTGCTTAAGTAGCATAGTAGAAATAAGCAACCTGAGATATGTATGCATAGGAAAAATTCGTGTCTAGATACCTGTCCAGCAGTGGTGTAGGGGTTATAGCACGCAGCACGGATTGCTGAGGACCTGGGTTCGATTCCCAGTGCTGGTCTTTTTTTCTGGTTTTTTCTGTGCATCCATGTCTCAATTTGTATTTTCGATGGGGTAGAAGTCTTGTCTAAGATCTCAGAGCGCTTAGTGTAAGTTTTTCGCCGTAATGTCCGTAACGCGTTCAAAGCGTGAAGTAATTTGGAACAGTTTGTTGCCGATGTGCGCCGCTAGAGGCGCTGGTATTATAAATTGAGACGTTTAAGATTAAGACGTTTATTTTGTAAAAAAACTAGTGTTGTGTTAAGGCTCTAGCTGGTCATCACAAGTTTACGCCCGCGGCGCGAATGGAAAAAGTTTCAAAGCTACCTATCTAAGCTTGTGTACAAAATATTTGTCTCGTCTCAATATGTCTCGGTTTTCTACTCTAATGGATTGTATGAATTCGAGTTCTCGGCTATTATGTAAAACCTACATCTTCAATATAACCAGAAGGCTTTTCACACTTGCATTCCTGTCGTAACTAAATGCTGAAATAGTTTAAGTGGTAGAAGTAGGACTTTTGTTGCTGTCTCTACTAGAATATACAAACAATGCAAAACACGCATCATACCTACTAAATATTTTTCAAGAACAATGTGGTCACTTTTTTGGCTAGGAGAAAGCGCACGTTGCACTGTCCTGTCAACGGTATTTTACAGGTACGTAGAAATGTGAAGCAGTCGAGCTGGGACCCGGAATATTTCAAAAACTATCTCGACGTTTCGTTCACATAGTAGCGCCTGTGGTCACAAGTACATACTCGTCTACTCGTGACCACGGCCACTGTAAAATTATGGCCGAAACGTCGAGATAACTTTAGCAATATTTAAAGCCGTGATTAAATCCTGCGTGTTATTTATTAATTAGCTATTAAGGAGTTTTTTTGTTGTCATTGCTATTGCTCTGGACTGGTTGTGGTTGATCCAAAATACAAAATGTGTCGGATGTATTTGAACGAAACACATAGTATGATCTCAGTTATTTCCTAGGGCTTTGATGATTATTAGCATAAAAATATATATCCTTGTTCACACATCGAAATCATCCTTCGGTATGCCACTACCATGCGTTATTATTTGTCACATGTTAATGATGAAGAAGATAAATTTAATTATTAACATTGTAAGAATGACAGTTGGTAAGTCAATGTATCATAATCGGCCTTAAATGCATTGCATTACTAAGTAACTATAACATTACAATAACTATTCTCTCTTGCGTTAACCGTACCTACACCTACTACTCTAAACGAATATAGTTCACGGAACCATTGCTGCGCTCGGCAGGCAATCGCAACTTGACCTGTTCCACTACCATGAGTTTACAGTGACCGTACTCGATAGCGACCGTGTAAATTATTTGTAGAGGCGCTGTACAATTCTCCATACAATACGGTATTTGACTATTTTGTATATGTTTTATAAATTAAAACTACACAATGCCTGTTATCGAATAGAAAAAAAAAATTGTAAGCTACCTTTACAAATAACAAAGTTATAAAGGTTTGAAATTCAAGATTAGACAGAGAAAGACATACTGGCATGTGACGTCACACGCCAGTACCGCCATACTTGCTGCATAGAGAAAAGCGTTTGAGTAAGAGACAGGTATATAGATTTTTCAAAAAATCACTATACATCTAATTTTCAACCGATTTAAATTTTCTCTTCGCTAAACACTATCTGTTAATCTATATTTTCATAATAATATTAAGATATGGCAAAATCAGAAGTTGTCAAATACCGTATTTACGCCGTCGCTATCGAGTACGGTCACTGTAAACTCATGTTAGTGGTACTGTTTGCTAAAAAATGTACATACATATATATGTTAATCTTAATCTTCAACTCCTCAATAATATTTTGGATATTGAGTTAATATGCCGTATATTATTATTATAAATTAGTTAATTTGATGTTTTATAAGGTGCCGTTTTTTAGGGTTCCGTACTGGGAGCGGTGACTTTGTTTGCGTGTATGGTCGGTGCCATAGAATAAGTATCCACATTCAGATAGAAATTGCATAGAAAAGTTAAAAATACTTATAATCGGAAACCGACTGAACACAGAAGGTACTACGAGCTATTTTAGCCTTCGCTTATTAATAAATAATAATTTGCCGAGTGCAGTATCGATTCCGCAAACTAGATTCTTTTAGAAAATTACACGCAAGAATACGCAAAAGTTGCTATCCGCCCAAGAATACTGTATACCGCATCCCAAAATCAATATAGTTAGGTTTAAAAGTTGGTGGCCAGTCTTCTTGCCGCGTACTTCGTACTGACCATCTCTTTCAATCAAACGGTATAGTGTCGGAAAGGGATGGTGAATACGATTGTGTCGAGCGCGCGTTAGGCTGCTTTTCCACCAGAGTGCTAAGATGTGGGACAAGCACTAGTTAGGGTTGTTTTTGAATGCCTAGTACTGGTGGAAAGTGCAAAGCTTAGCTATAAAAAAAAACGATCCGAGGGTTTTCTTACAGGGGAAATCTCGCTAGATGGCGTTAGTATAGAGGTCCGTTTGAAGTAACACTCTTGCTTGCGATTGGCTCATTTATTAAACCAATAACAAACGTGACGCAAATGTCCAAATTGTTGTGCCAATAGATCGCGCGTGAGGTCTATACCGCAGCATTCAAAATGTATCGACGCGATCCAGATAAAGCATGTGCATCCCAGCACAGCAGGGCTACTACGAAACTCGAAACACGAAGTTCGTGTCGTGCGGTCCCTCTCGCTCGTATTAAATAGTGTAAGTGTCAGAGGGACCGCACGGGACGAACTTCGAGTTTCGTAGTAGCGCAGCAGTTGTCAAACGGACCTCGGCCATACTATCGCCAACCAGCCTGTCACAGGAACCCCTTGGTACAGTACCCGGCCGTAAAGATTGCACATCGGTCTTTGGAAAGAGACTTGGCTAATTTCGGCTTCATATAGCGTTGTCACACACTACTTATGTGACGTTTGTCATTCGTTGTACAGGTGCAGAGTACGGACGCATTTAGATGAAAATATATAATAAAGAGTTGTTGAAACTTTAAATTGTACGATGGCATCTTTAGGAAAAAGAGGGAACTATCCTTTTTCTAGTAGTTGCAACAGCTCTCTATAGATATCCGAAGTTGACTTGTCATTAGTTTGACGTACTAATTAATTCCATAAAGGTGCAGTATTTATTTGATATAAAACGTCACTTAATAAATACGATGATTGATGGACGGTCGCCAGTGTTCGGAAATAGTTGTGAACAGCCAATTTTGTCTTTTTCCGAAGACCGATGTGCAATCTTTATCGCCGGGTACTGTACATTCATTGACATTATAAGTATAAGGACGCAACTTAGTGCTCGGGTACAAAAGCAATTAGACGGTGAAACCACTGCAACTGGTACGGAGGCCGTGTTAGGACGGGAGAGCGCTCACTTGAGCCGCTGCGTGACGTTGGCCAGGGCGACGGCGAAGGCCTGGAGCGCCGAGAACGGGTACTGGAAGTCTAGGGTGTACGCGTTGCCGTCGATGCGGCCGAATTGCATCACCTGAAAAAGCGTCATTTAGAAAACAGTCGATTCCTCAGCCTTAGGTACCTATATAGGGACAATCTACTTTTTAGTGTAAGTAGCTTGTTGCCATGGTAACGTGTCCTGAGTTACTTATCAAAAGTATGATTTTATAGACCACTAAAAGTTAGGAGTTTTAAGGCATTTCCTTCATGGCTCAACCTCCTAAGCATGCCAATAGCATACATTGCAATCATTTTCTTCATCACAGTGTGTCTCCTGAGTTACCGAACAGAATAACATACACTCAAAAGTTGATTAACTCATAAACGTCTAAACCGTTAATACGATTAGACGGCTAATCCGTTAGTTAAGTCGCCGGTAAAATGAGTTTTATCAACTAGTTCTACCTACATGCTTTTTACTTGGATTGCGAGGAAATTAAAAATTGCAATATTCTTCATCAACATCATCAGTCGCAGGACATCCACTGTTCGACATACGCCTCCCCTTTATACTACTAATTATTAAGGTGGAAAAAGTGGCCGTGGGGCGCCGGCGTTAGAATGTTGCCCCCCCCCTCCTCCCGTAGAAACCGGCTGAGCGATAATACCAGAAGATGGGCAGCTCGCGTCTTCTAGGCAGCTACTCTATAATGTGCTCACTAGTCCGTTTGCCAAGCATGGCGAGTTTTGGCAATCCCCGACGCTCATGAAAAATTCTTTGTTGTCTCTAAAATAACCTCATCATTCTCAGGTGTCATTAAAATAAGTTTTTCACTTCTCATGCTCGTAAAGTTGGTGTTTATGCTGGATCTAGGCGACATAAAATGACTTTTTATGGACTAGTGCATAAAATGAAATCTTCGTCTAAGACCAAGGTATTTAGACGTCAACAGCCACAAACAAAGAAGTTTCTTTATATTTTTTAATACATTTTTTATTTATATGAAACTAAAAATCAATCAAATCAATCAAAATAAATCACTAAAACTAAAAAAATATAATTATATAGTAATGCATAAAAAATAAAATTTACGTAGTGAGTGAACAATTGTTTTCACTGTTGCTATTTCATTTCCTCACCATCGAAGTGAAAGGCAGAGTGTAAAACTCGAGCATTAAATCCATTTTCCCCTCGACGTGTCTATCCACCCTCGCCGTACCGGCTCGGGTGGCTATATGAACGTCTTGGGTAAAATGGCTCGTTTTATGCTCTTGTTGTACAATCTACTATAGTTACCTGTTTCCCATGGTATTCGATCTGGAAGTTCTTGGCGGACTCCTGCGTGACGCGGCCCCCGAAGTCGAGCTGGTAGACCTGGCTGTTCTCGTTCCACATCGGCGCCTTGTTATGCATGACGAGCTGCCGCCGCGCGCCCGCAGCCGCCGCCGCCGCCGCCGCCGCCGCCGCCCGCGGCTCCGGCGCGCACACGCCGCCTGCCCGCTTTAGCTGGAAATGAGTTTGTCAAAAATATCATATTAATAAAGCTTTTTTTGCTGACTTAACTTCTTGTTCACTGTACTTGTGATCCAGTTGGTGCTAATGGGCGGCAGTGATCATTTCCCATCAGATGACCCGCTTGCTCGTTTACCTCCTTCTCATAATAAAAAATATTTAAAAACCGGCCAAGTGCGAGTCGGATTCGCGCACGAATGGTTCCGTACCGTCATACAACGTTCATTAGACATTAGCAAATGTTGTATGGGAGCTCCCTTAAATATTTATTTTATTCTGTTTTTAGTATTTGTTGTTATAGCGGCCACAGTTATAAATAATCTGTAAAAATTACAACTGTCTAACTATCATGGTTCATGAGATACAGCCTGGTGACAGACGGACAGACGGACGGAAAGCGAAGTCTTAGTAATAGGGTTTCCGCTTTTACCCTTTGGGTACGGAACCCTAAAAAGCACATATCCGTAGTAGGTTTCAAGTTGATGCCATTAATCGTTGAAGAGTTACACTTTGCAGAGACGATCCTGGCTGGACCACCAATATTTCTCTACCAGCTTATATGTACTGTACAGTCACCGCACTCACACATATGTAACAACATCATCATCAGCCGGAAGACGTCCACTAAACAAAGGCCCTTCGAACGCCACAAGGAACGATAACTCGCCACTGCCATACATATATGTATACCTAATTTCAACTAAATTGGATCCAAAAAGTGGTCGAAACATGATAAAATGCGCTCATATTGGCTTTTGTGGATTCCTCCTCTTACTGACATTTGAAACGGCTCTCGGCGATTTACCTTGTTCCTGAGCTGCGCCTTCTGGAAGCTCTCCAGATCGCGGTAGTTCCGGCCGTTGATCTCGCTGTAGCCAGAACACTCCTCGTCCGAGCTCTCCGACGGCTTCTTGCGCCGCCGCGAGAGCAGCGGCGAGTTCAGGAGTTGCCTGCAAACCAAACGAAAGCAATTCTAGCGGTTCTATAAGTATAAGCGGTACCTTCTTGAGGTTGGTGCTTCTATCTCGCGCAGCAAACTATCGCGGCTCGCGGCTCTAGGTACATATACCTAGCAGCCACTGACTGTTTTATAAATAAGTGTTTTAAACTTTCCTAGGTAGGTACCATCAGCCGAATATGTGGTCTACCACCCTAAAGTCGATAATCGTTTGCATGTCATAAAACAATAATGCCAATAGACGTGTCTGTCAACTTGAAAGTTCGACTTTAGCGACTTATTCATTTGATAGGAACTTGTTTAAAAATTGATAGATCAGCCAAGTAAGTGGCAAAAGTAAGTGGTTACTTGGCTGATGGTACATAAATAAATATGTGAGCATTTGGGATCCGTTTTATTTTGATGTTTTTGTTTAATTTTTTAATAAAATTCAAACAAAATGTTTTCGAATTTTTCATATCACAAATACCTATTGTCAAGGTTATGACCCGCCTTTATTTCAATTTGCCACTGCCTGTTAAACGATTGCCGACCGCGGTCTTAGAGAAAAACTTGAGTTTCTAAAAATGTGTGCGAAAGTTCTCGCTGTGAAAACGGTAGTCTATGGCGATCTTTGGCGTCCGGATAGCCAAGTGGTTAGAGAACCTGAGTACGAAGCATGAGGTCCCGAGTTCGATTCCCGGCCGGGGCAGATGTTTGTATGAATAATACGAATGTTTGTTCTCGGGTCTTGAATGTTTAATATGCATTTAAGTATGCATTTATCTGTATAAGTAGGGGTTGCTAAGACGATTTTTCGGATCAGTGATTTGTTTGCGAAATATTCAACTTAAAAGTGCAAATTTTCATAAAAATTGAGCGTCTCCTCCCCCTCTAAAATCTAAACCGGTGAGTGGAAAAATTTGAAAAAAATCAGGATGGTAGAAGTATATCAAACTTTCAAGGAAAACTATAACGGCTAAGTTTGCTAGAGAATTATTAGTAGTTTATGAGTAAATAGCAGCCTAAGGTATAAAATATATCTAAACTTGGAAGATTCCGTATAAAATACGAAATCCTTAGAAAAATATTACTTAATTTTTTCGTAATGGCTACGGAACCCTATTAGCCCTATTAGCTAGCTCTTGGCCGGTTTTTATATTAGTATGGATTTGATGACTCGCCTGATGGGCGAGGCTGAGGAGTATCGTGCGCGGCGCGGCTTGGGCGCGGGCGAGGCGGGGGTGGAGCGCGCGGGGCGCGGCGACGCGGGCGCCGAGCTGCTCTCGCGCGCGCGCCGCCCGCCCCCGCCCCCGCCCCCGCCCCCGCCCCCGCCCCGCCCCCGCCCCGCGCCGCCAGCAGCCGGAGCGCCAGCTGCTCCAGGGAACCTGCGAGACACCACGCGTATAACAACACTAACACCAAAATAGCTCTTCAAAAATCCTGTACTTCGTTATTAGCATTAGAAAGAAGGTAAGCGATCTTGACGTCTTTTTATTGAAAAACACTTTTGAAAAATAAGTCACAGCGAATATGTAACAATTAGCAAGGACATATGATCATTTACGTGCTTTTGGTATCATAAGTAATAGTTACTGTTTTTTTTTTAAACGTTTTTCAATAAAAAGACTCGTCAAGATTGTTTACCCTTTTTCGAATGCTAAAAAAACGAAGTATAAACCCAAATTAAACCCAGGTTTTTTTTAGCACCATGCAACTGTCCTGTACAATACCAAACTCTCATCGATTCAAAGGTTACTTTGCGGAGATCCATATCAATGAACTACAACCAGATGGCTACTCTGAAATTTGAAAATGTATAGTCCCTTTACACTCGTATTAAATGCTGTGCGTGAACGCAATGGTACGATACGAAATTATAATTTAACACTTCGTGGTATAAGGCCTCTTTCATATAGTAGTAAGTAGGTATGTATGTATTAGATACGTTAACTTTCCAAAGTAGAAAAATGGGCTGGAAGAAAAATAACAATTTCGAACAAATTCTATCTAGTCCAGCAGTGGTGTAGCGGTATAGCACACGGCACGGAATTCCGAGGACCTAGGTTCGATTCCCAGTGCTGGTCTTATTTTTCTGGGTTTTCTAGGCATCTATATTTCAGTTTGTATTTTCAATTCTATCAAGTTTTACCTACGAGTACCTATACACTAGGTACTATATGCAAGAGGGCATAGAGAGCTCAATAAAAATTGTAGTTCTTTAACATGAAATTTCACTCAGATCAAATAAACAAACATACGGTCAAGGATTTTAATTCATGAGCCACCATTTCACAGTAAACGTCATAGTGACATCGCATTCGTTAACAAGGAAAATCGTAATGACTCTTCCTTTGAAAAGATTCCATGGTGGTTCATGAATTAAAATTATGCATTAGCCATACTGTCTACTGGTTGGAATCATAATCGTTTCTTTCTGCCAGACAGTAAGAGATGATAATAAGAAGACATTAAGAGTAAGACAATAGGGATGTTGACACCACCAATCAATTGACGTACTTTTTATGAGCTGTCAAAACACAATTCTCACTTAAAGTTTGAATGGAAATAGCAACTTATGACGTCACTTGTTCGCACACTGAATCAACATTTTTTTTAAAGCAACAAAAAATCTAATTTTGCAGATTAATCGAAAATTAATCTGGTTTTCAGGGCTAAAATAAAGCGCTTTTTTACTGGAGTCGTGTCTTCGATTATTTTTTAATGGTGTCAACATCCCTATTTGACCAAAGAACTCGTGGGATTACAGGTGAGTCAGATATCTTAGTGTGTGTCAATCGGTTTCAAACTTTGGCAAAATAATACGGATGATTGGGCTTAGCGGACAGAAAGTCGAAAAAATTAGTTACATATATGCCTTGATATATGGCAGCAATTTTATGCGTAAAAAATGCTGTTCTTATGAGCTCTTCGCTCTGACGATGTTTGAAGTCCTTTTGTTTATTTGATGTGAAAGCTACGTCAAGCCAGTGGCAGTGCTCACCAAACCAATGAACAATGTTCATTGGTTTACTTTATGCTTCTAGCATGTGCAAGTACAGATTATTGATGTCATTTATTATGACGACTTTTAATTATCTCAACATTACAATGACATCTTGGCTGTTAGCTATACACCCGGGAACAAATCTAGAGAAACATTATTGTACATTATTATGTCACAATTATTCCCTTAATTCATTTCCGAGATACTTTTTTAACTACAATATTATAAAGTAGTACTGGCATCAGGAGTTAATTTTAAAGATACTCAGTCGAGATTTTTCTAAAAGGGATTTAATTTTTTTTAGGTAGGTACAATAAAATTTCTGAAATAACTCAAAATTATCCCCTGATATGGCAGACCAACCAACCAAAGTGTAGAGTGGCGTAAGTTACACGTTACCATGTTCTACTCGCGTGGTTATTATTTGAATGTAGAAGTAGACACATGCAATTCGTGCTCAAGAAACCGGAAAGCTTTTTGAGTTAGAAAGCATCGCATCGTTTGGAAATGTTCATCAGGATAGCGATTCAATAGGCTGCTCTAATACGCGTGAGCGCTACGGACAATCTAATCTACCACTTTGGCTCCGGGGTACCTCACCATCGACCGCAGGTGGAGTGAGAAGCGTCTACTTATCGTACTAACTATAATACTTGCTGTAGTCGGAGTCGCTGTCGGTGAGGGGGGGCGCGGGCTGGGCGGCGCGGGCGGGGGCGGCGGCGGCGCGCACGCCGCGCACACATAGGGCGCCGGGGCGGGCGCGCGCCGGTCGTTGGGCGCCACCAGCCGGCACAGCGTGCACACCGGGTACTCCGGCGCGCGCCCGCCCTCCAGCGAGTCCAGCCGCGACTGCCGCTTGCCCTTCTCGAGCGACAGCTCGCCCGAGTCCAGGCTGCGGGACTTGCCGCACTTGCGGAGCGTGGGGCGCGGGTCGGGCGCGCGGCGCGGCGGCGGCGGCGCCGGCCCCCGTCGCCCACCAGCACGAGGCGGCGCGGCGGCTCGCCCCTGAGCGCGGCCAGCGACACGCGCGCGTGCAGCGCCGCCGGGTCCACCATGTCCAGATAGCCCACGCTGCAGCTGCGCGTCATGGCGTCGCGGCTGGACGCGCATGCGGGGCTGATGGGCACGCCGGGCGGCGCGCACGCGGGGCTGATGGGCACGCCGGGCGGCGCCTCCTCGTCGATGAACCTGAGGTCGTCGCCGCGCTGCAGCCCGCGCAGCGTGTCGCGCCGCCCCAGCGCGTCCGGGTGCACCTCGTGCTCGTAGTTCTTGTTGCAGAGCGACTTCAGTATCCGCGTGTTGACCTCGAAGGAGGCGGCCTCCCCGCCGCGGCTGCAGATGTTCTTGCGCAGTTTGGACAGGCAGTTGTCCGTGACGTGGTTGTCGCACTTCTTGATCGTGACCTGCCTGCTCGGCTCCAGACTGAGGTTTAGGCTGAACGTCTGCTGCTCGATGTTGGACAGGTTGGATTTGAGGGAGACGCTATTCTCGCGGACGCCGTAGTCGGCGCGTCCGCCGCAGAAGTCGCCCCGGCCGCCGCAGGAGACGGTCTGGGGCGAGGGCCGTTCGAAGATGATGTCGGTGGGGGCGACCGCATTCTTCGGGGACTGGAGGGTGGGGACGGAGCCCTCGCAGCGGAGGGGGAGATGGCGTGGCGGCTGGGCACGGGCGGGGTGGCGACGCGGCGCGCGGGCGGCGGGGGCTCGCCGGTGTCGATGTAGGGGAACTCGTCGTAGGACTCGGCGCGCGCGAGCGCTGCGGGGTTGTTGTTGCGCGCGGGCGCGGGCTCAGCGGCGGCGGCGGCGGCGGCGGCGGCGGCGGGCGGCGGCAGGTTGCAGTTGGCGTGGTCCTGCGCGCGGCGCGCGGGGAACACGTCCTCCTCGTCCTCGCTGAAGATGTTGGGGTTGAAGCCGGGGTCGGGCGCGGGCGGCTGGTCGTCGCGCAGCTCGGCGATGGTGAGCGTCATCTGGCGCGGCTGGAGGTGCAGCAGCGACGTCTTGTACGTGACCTGCCCGAGGTTGGCCGGCACGTTCTTCACGAGGCCGTGCATCTTGAACTTCGTGCCCCAGATGTTGGAGGTCACCTCCACTAGACGGACGTCCTGGAATTACCAAATTTTACTCGTATTATTTTTTTAACTTAGGAGTACGTACACGAGTGGCAGTGCATAGTATATAGGTAGTGCCCCGGGAATTTAAGTGAATGATTACATTTCCTTATTCCCTCCGTAAACTCATTTAAATAAATAACGGTTCGTACCAACTCCTTTTTATTAAACGATACCCGACACTATACGGTTAAAAAATACTTTTTCCCAACATTGGCTATGCAAAATTACAGCTCTTAGGCCGCAGACGGACGGACGGACAGACGGATAGTCATAGCGAAACTATAAGGGTTCTTTTCAGGGTTCCGTACCTCAATAGAAAAAAAGGGAGTCTGTCAAGACCCTTTATCTCGGAAACGCGTGAAGATATCAAGTTGAAATGAAAACCAGATAGGTACACAAGTCGACAGTCCCTTGACTTGATGCTATGAAAAAATTTTTTTTCAAAGTTAACGTAAAAAAAAAGATACGGTCGTTTATGCCGCAAAAAACGTATATACGACACTCTCAAGGGAATCAAAATTTGTAGGGTATATTTTCCGTTGATGATGTTGACATATGAAATTTGGACTGGATAAGTATATTCATAAATAACTACAAATTTGTACGAAAATCTCTGTGCGCGAGTCCGACTCGCACTTGGCCGGTTTTTCTTTTTATGCTACGGAACCCTAAAAACAACATTAGCTATAATTGTAGCTTACATTCAACAATAAATAGGTATTACAAAATTATTGCAGTCAGGTAAAAAATTACCTACCTCCATCTTACTAGTACCTAGGGAAAGTACTAATTAACCGTAATTTTTTTTTTATTTTACGACTTTCCACCTGTATAATATCATCATCAGCCGGAAGACGTCCACTACTGGACAAAGGCCTCCCCCTTAGAACGCCACAATGAACGACAACTCGCCACTTGCATCCACCGGTTTCCCGCCACTCTCACGATGTCGTCAGTCCACCTGGTGGGAGGCCTGCTAACGCTTCGTCTTCCGGTTCGTGGTCGCCACTCGAGGACTTACTATACTGTACTTACTGTACTGTATACTATATCCATGCAAAATTGTAGCTTTCTAGAACTAACGGACTCTAAGCTGCGGATGGACGGACATGGCGAAACTATAACGGTTTCTTGTAGGAATACGCACCCCTTAAACTTTCTTCCCAGAGTCGTGAGATCTTAAAATCTTTAATTGACGTTTCTGCTAATAGTTTCGCGTAGGTACTTATAGGTATGTAAATGTATCTACCGTATTTGCAATATAAGCTAAGCGTCCACTGCATCGGAATTATTCGGAATCGAGCCGTAGGTACGAAGCGGACGGATTTGTTGCTTTGAGTGCCATCTACAGACGCGTGATTTTATCAAAATTTGCCATTAATGAAATTGTAATAAGAACCACGGCACGCGTCATCGTGAATGACTCTACCTATATACCTAGATTTCTATGGGACTGCGTGATCTGGATCGGCATTTATTAATAAATCTGTGATTTATTTTATCACAAACAGTAATATAACAAGCATACATATCAAGATTCTGGAAAAGTCTATAATAGACTATATACTATACTTATATTGTCTATTCTCGATAACAGCCTGTTTCGTAAGTAATGTTGCTAAAACGATACTGCAACCATTTACTTTTTTTTCTTAATTCGTACGTTCGGACAGGCTAAGGGGCAGCCAGTTACATATTTTATATACGAATAAAAACTTTCCGAACATAATCCATAGCCTGCCAACATAAGTAGGTAACGGATATTTTTAACATCGTCACAGGCAAGTAAACGTTAATCAATTTAAAAACAAAATTTAACTTAGACAAATTTTGACATTTCCATATTTCTCACTTGTTTATTGTTGTTTACATTCTCTTTGAGTTTGAAATACTTTTTAATAAAGTATGAAAACGTTTAAAGGTTAGGTACTATTTCCCTAATTTTGTATGGTAATTAATAATAAGTACCCAGTCGAAGAAAAAGTATTGTATGCAAAGTTGTATAAGTAAGTCAAAAAAAGTTCGTGGCGTCTTTTTTTTACGATGTTCGCTAAAGCTCACATCGTAACTCACGCCACTCACCTTTTTTGAACCCTGTTATACAACTGTTGTATAAAATACTATAAATGCATTTTGTAAATACCGACGCCTCGTACGCTCTGTTTCCGATCCAGTGGACGCTTAACTTTATTATTATGACATGATTGTTTGAAATTATTCGTTATCTTCTATTATAATAGCTGGTATTAAAACGTGCAGGTAGATTAGGTGGTGAAATGTATGTATGTGGTGGCCATTCACGTTGCGGTTTACCAAGATACTTATATGGCGTGTAGTGTGTATTGGAGGCGTATGTGATTAGGTACCTACGTAGCGTGCCCATGCGTCAGGATGACGCGTTGGAGACTAAAAGTATTACGTCCCGACTTTGTCCCAAAATCCTCTGGATTTTGATTTGTTCGGATATTTAACTGAAAAACCCTATATACCTACCTAGGTAAGATTTTAATAACTTTGGTTTTGTTTAGGTTTACGGAAAAATTGCGAACCTCGGGTAGTTTTTCGACTTGTGTAAGTATAATCGAAATCAAATATTTTGAATGACACCGTGTGGTAAAATGTATCAGTAGCTGTGAAGCCCAATACTGAGGTTTGGGGATCATAGTCAAAACAAGCGACACGAATTTAATCCGCATCTACGTGCGGTCGCAATATCTAGGTAGTTACAGTCGACTGCAAAAATGTGAGAAAAGGAATGCACACTTGCCCAGATCCTCTCCAGTAAATCGTTACGTGCATGGCCAGCTTTATTAGAAATTATTTGATACATTTTGAGGGTAGTTTGTTTTTAATTACGAAAACGCAGGGACGAAATTTAAAACCAGTCATCCTGTGGCCACGACCGGTGCAAAAGGGGCTTGACTGGAGCAAGGTAAATTTAATTATTTTTTAAAGTAGTTATTTTATCCCTTAGGCGGGTTCTAGACCTACAATTAGGTACTTCGTGCTATATTTTTATGGCATAATATAATAAAACTACCTACCTCTTGCCCTCTATCACGTAATAATAGTTTTTATGCAAACTTCGATGCATTCCGCTGCAGTCATTTCGTCTTCTGTTTTCTTTTATCGGTGTTTTACTCGGTTTTAACCCCCGATGCAAAAATATGGGTGTTATAAGTTTAACCGCTATGTGTGTCTGTGTGTCTGTCTGTGGCATCGTAGCTCTTAAACGGGTGGACCGATTTGAATGCGGTTTTTTTATTTTAAATCAGGTTTTCTAGCGATGGTTCTTAGACATGTTTCATCAAAATCGGTTTACCCGTTTTTGAGATATTGAACTTTTTACGAAGTCCTAGACGAAATAATGAAAAAAAATGTGCAATAAGTTGCTCAAACTTCTGTTAAATCATTGCATAATCTTTAATTACTAATCTTAAACGGTCAATGAAATAGCGTAATTCATAAAATTGAGGAATGTTTAAATTAGCCGTCTAGTACGCCCCTTAAACACTGGAACGTTTTAATGGGTACTACCTATCGGGTATTTGAGAAATGCCATTTCAAAGGTGTTTTTTTTTTATTTAAGTTAAGCGATTCTTAATTAACATAATTATATAATATAATAATATATGGAAATACTTGTTCGGCTTATCTAAATATTTTCATGTATTTTTTTTCTCAACGCAATAATTAAGTAAATAAGTAATATCCATAGTAGGTCAGCTATAACAGTGGTTTTAAAAAGTAGTAGGTATTAGTTTACTGGTAATGCTATTCAAAGATCTGAAACTAATGTACTTTCGCTATCGAATATCTACCTACTTTTTTCTTATGTTTTCCAATTATTGCAATGATCGTAGAATGTACTAAGTAGAAACGGTTGCAAAAACGGTTATTTTTAAGAGCGCCAATCTGCCCTACCTATGGCTACCTATAGTATTTGTTGTATTTGTAATTGATAATTGTATTTAAGCTCGAATAGGTAGATAATGATATTTTATGATGAGTAGGTATGAACAAGATGTTTTTAAAGTACCTAATCCAAAATATTTCAGCAGGTGGTTAAAATGATTTTTAGGTTTTTTTTTTAATTATGGTTACGTACATGACTTTTTTCCTATATTCAAAGTACCTACACCGCGTCAAAGACATGACTACTTACATTTTTAATCAAAAATTCCGATGATAAACCTTTACAATGATGTTCAGCCATACTAACCCAACGATTTGCTCAAATATTCTGGATTAACGTTAAAATGTTTACAACATGTTTGTTATTGTACAGTCAGCTGCAGAGAAAGGGTACCCCCCTGTAATGGTGGTAAGTATGGATACCGCTGTTACAGGGGATACCTTTTTTTACTGGCTTTCTTTCTTTCTTTACTGGCTGTACCTACTTATTTACAAAAAATCCCTTTTGCAGATCCTCAAGATGAAAATCGAACAGTTTAGCAAGTTCGTGAGCGACACTGCGCTCGACCACCTGGTGCTCCACGACTCCGTCATCGTGGTGGCGGGCACTAACTTCTTCTCCCGGTCCTACCAGCAGAGCGGTCTCACTCATAGACTGGGCTGCGAGAGCCACCAGTACGCAAACTATTTAAGAAAATACCTGGCCATGTTCAAGAAAGCTGGTATTCAATGCTTCTTCTTGTTTGACGGCTGCCAAAAAAATAAAGAAGAAACAAGAGACAAAGAAAGCCACGCCAACCCCATTTTTATGAGGAACATCTATATGGAAGTATTGGATGAAATGGAGTTTAAGTACGTCGTATGCGAGTACGAGAGCAAGCGGGACGTCATCGCGCTGGGTCAGAAACTAGACTGCCCCATAATAAGCGACGACATAGAATTCTGCTTCTCAGGGTGTATGTACATCCCGAGTCCTGAGCTGAAATTTAACGATGAGCGAAATACCATCGAGTGTCGTTATTTCTTGCTACAAAAATTCCTCCACAGGCATCATTTAACTCCGGATCAATTGGCCATATTCATAGTATTAACAGACTCAGAGCTCTTTCCCGCTGGACAATTCACGAAATTCTTTCAACATATAAGGGCACCGGTAAACAACCATTACAAACGTAATACTCGCATAATACAATGGCTCGCACAGCACACCCAACAGCAGGCTTGGAAAACGATCGAAAGTTGCACAACCAAGGACGACTATAATAATTTTTCAGCAGTATTGTCTAAAGTGAGGCTGATGGTGGGGCGGCGGGAGGCCGGCGGCGTGGGCGCCGCGTGGCTGCAGCTGCACGGCGCGCCCAGCGCCGCCGGCACCGGCAACTGGTTCCCCGCCGGCGTCGCCGCCAAGCATGTCTCCATCGATTACATCAACCTGTACCGCACCAAACAATTCCACGGCTCCGCACTCGTAAAACCCCAAGAATGTAAAGACGACGCCATGTACATATCACTCGATATAGCAAAATATGCATTCGATTTACTGACCGACTTTCAGAACGACGGGTTCGTTTTCGTGAGCGAAACGCAATCGGGTCGCGAGACAATGGACATAACGGACAATGAACATTCTATCCGGAAGCCAAATTATGAAGCGAACGTCTGCGTGTTCGAGAACGGTTGGAGCACGGTGCGGCAGCTGGGGCTGCTGGATCACTTCCTGCAGGAGACGCTGCAGAGGTCGCCGCGCGCGCTGGGCTGGGTGCCGCGCGGCGCGCGCCTGGTGCTGGCCGCGCTGGCGTATTGGACGCGGCGCGCCGCCCGCCCCGCCGCGCTCCAGGCCGCCGGCCTCCACGCCGCGGCCGATGCCGCCGCCGTACTGCTCGGCTACGTCGCGCTCAGCATGCTCGTACAAAGAACGGACAAGAACAAGAAAAACCCTCCGAAGAGTGCCCTCTTCCGCAAACCGATCCTGAGCCCCTCGACGATGCAGGATGAAGTCACCGAAGACGACTGCGAAATCGCGGCGGCCTTGATGAAGGACTACTTCAAGATTTCTGAGGAAGAAATCGGCAGGATTTACAATGAGGATTTGATTTATCCTCTGGTGCAATTTCAGCACTGCCTGAGTCAGCTGATCGACCTGAACGCGCTGTGCGGCGCGCCGCTGGAGCCGCCGGCGCTGCCGCGGGCGTTCTCTGCGCCGCTGGTGTACAAGCTGCGCCACGCTATGGTGGGCCGCAACCCGCGCAAGTTTGTCAACAGCCTGCTGTGCCCCGCGCCCACGGTCCTGGCTTTCGCCAACGGTCTTATCGACGTTTACGAAACGTTGGTGTTGTAAGTCTATATCTGAGCTGTTCAGATACAACACGCAAAAAAAAGCTACATTTTATCTATGAAACTTTAGACATACGACATGAAGATGTACATTTTGTATTCAATAATTTCCGTATTTATTATTATGTTAATGAATTCTTTACTATTTATCTGACTCATTTTTATGACATTTTATTAGACTATTTATTTTGATTATAATTACATATATTAATTTACCAGACTGTTTTATATTTTATTCTTTTCATGAATAAAAAATGTGCACAATTATGTTAAATTATTTCTAAAACCAAGCTTTCCCAGTTTTTATTGCAGACTTCGCATTAATTACCTAACTTAACTAGTTCGTAGTAATATTATCAATCACTTATTTAATTAAATTTACTACTACATTTTTTTTATCGCTCCTGTTCGGAAAGTTTAATTTTCATGGGTAGATAGCCGGGTGGAAAATTGCGTTTTCGTGTCTAGGGTATAAAGTTTTTTTTTTTTATTTTTCGGTTAGCCTCGGTGTCGAAGATAATTGAGTTACGTGCCCCCCCCCTCTAAAATCAAAACCGGTGGGTGGAAAATTTTGAAAAAACTCAGGATGGTTGTAAGTAGTATATCAAACTTACAAGGAAAACTATAACGGCTAAGTTCGCTTGAGAATTATTAGTAGTTTAAGAGTAAATAGCAGCCTAAGGTATAAAATAGACCTAAACTTGGAATATTCCGTATAAAATACGAAATCCTCAGACAAATATATTTTTTTTCGTAATGGCTACGGAACCATATTCTGGGCGTGTCCGACACGTTCTTGGCCGGTTTTTATTATAGTCTGCCGTGGCAAGTGGTCAAAAAGGTACCGTTGGATATAAGAAAATTATTTTTTTTATTATTATTATTATTATTCTCATTTTTTGTAGTATTTTGCTATTCTCACAGTCGAAATGAAAAGTAGTGTCTAACTCGGGTTAAATTACCCATTTCCCCTCGAACTATTGGCGCTCTCACTTCGTTCGAGCGCCAGAAATATCTCGGCTGAAATGGGTCACTTTCCACCCTTGGTTATCAATCTACTATTGATTGTAATTAAATCACTATACCTAGATAACGTGTAGATAAATAGAAACGCTAGGTTAGGAGATAAACGAACCATAGGTACCTACAATCTAATACATCAACTTCTGCCTAGAGGTAGATTACTATTTACCTAAGTACAGTCAACGTCATAAATAAGTGATCATTTCTGTACCTTGTCGTTTTCAGTCATTACACAATTTCGTATGGCTTTTCAAACATGACGTTATAGTGACAAGGTACAAAAGTGATCACTTATTTGTGACGTTGACTATACCTTCATAATTTTCTTAGTCAATACGGTAAGTGTGTACAGTAGTTGTATATCACGACCAAGTTAAGTTTGCACCTCGCACTTAACAAGAACAGGTAAAAAAAAAACAACAAATAGGGGACGTTAATTTTAGCCTTAGCAGCTTTCATTCTTTGTCGCCGATAAGCGTCTTACGAATTTACGTTTCCTATTTGTTGAATTTAAATTTTTTTAACAGTTCTTGTTAAGTGCGGTATGCAAACGCTTGGTCGTGTTATACGTTTGGAATATACATTTATAAAATAAAATTAAAGGAGTACTTACGCTTTCAGTATTACTTAATGTTAAAAATCCTACTTATAAATGCGAAATTGTGTGTGTGTGTGTGTGTGTGTGTGTGTGTGTGTTGATACTCCTTCACGCTAAAACGGCTGGACGGATTTGGATGAAATTTGGAACATAGATAACGGACATCTGGAATAACACATAGGCTACTTTTTATTCCGATATTCCCACGGGATAGGGATAAAATCTTGAAATAACAACTGCTGGGCTTAGAGTCTTGAAATTTGGTGTATGAATGGAATAACACATGTCTACCAAAAATCTTGAAATTTCAACCGCTGGGATTAGAGTCATGAAAATTTGTACAGTTGTTCTTAACACAACTTTAATGAAGATCACGAAGTAAATTTGGGGGGGGGGGGGAATTTTGCAAAATCCCGGAATTTCAATTGTAACTACCAGATCGAATAGTTTACACGTGCGAAGCCTCTATCTTACGATGTCGTCAATAATCGTCACCGTCCTCGTAATGAATGGTGTACCTATAAGTCCAAATAAATATAAAAAATAATATTATTTAAGACTACTAACTACCTAGTGATATCAATAAGATTTTTAACATTGTTTAATGGGGGAATTTCAATATTTAAGACGACAATTGACGTTGTTTTGTTTACATTTAGTTATATACCTATCCAAACCAAGTAGGTATAGGACGGCGAGTTTCTTCCTCGATAACTACAAGCACATATTTTGCTATTGCTCAAAAACTAAACAATTTTTAACTACGTATTGGTATAGTCCCAGTAAAAATACTAGTTGTGTTCACCTTCTTTTATTTTTGACTAGCTGTTTCCCGCGGCTCTGTCCGTGTAGAATTCGTTTACCACTATACCGCGGGAACTATGCAATTTGCCGGAATAAAACTATTCAATTCATATGTCCTTCCTCGGGGCTCAAAACTATCTGTATACCGAATTTCATACAAATCGGTTCAGCGTTTTAGACGTGAAGAGGTAAGAAACAAACAAATAGACACTTACAAACTTTCGCGTTTATAATATTAGTATCTAGGACTGACCTACCTATTAATTATCATTATTTACGGACGGACACACAATAATTATAATGCCGACTGAGGCACGAAGTCCTAAAGATGCTAATCCTGGCGACCTGTCGTTTCGCCGAGTTTACGCAGATTTTTGTTTCGCAGACAACTATTGGCAGATTTTTCTTTTGGCGGAGCAACGTTTTTGGTATAATATTGTTACACCTATTATTCGTTTCACCGATAGTAGTCAGTAGAAAGAATAACGATATGCAGATTTATGTTTAGTCGATTGTTTGTTTCGTAGTTGTTTCAGTTAACCGAACAACTTTTCGCCGAAACACGATAAGCAGTTATCACATGGCATCAAAATGTAGTTAGGTGCGACGACGAGCGAGGAGGTGTGTTAGGTAGAATTGCGCCCAACAACGCACGAGCCGAGCGAGTGAAGCGAGTTGGTTTGTTTTGATTTCACTATAAAATAAACACATAGAAAGCGAAAAGTTTTTTGAGCAAACGGTCAAAATGTGTAGTGAGTGGTAGTGATTAATCGGCGAAACGAATTTCTGTTAATATTTGTTCGGCTTACTGACTCATTTATAAGCCAACTATTTATTTAGGGGCTGTTTCACCATCCATTGATTAGTGTTAACTGATGGTTAAATGTGATGCCGTCTCCGTCTATTCGAACAAAACAAATAGAGACTTCCCACTGGATATATTCAACCGCTGGGTTTAGAGTCATGACATTTTGGACAACTCTTTTAGTACAACGTTAATGAATACCGCTATAAATTTTGCGAATAGTTAACGCGTGCGAACCCGCGGGTAAACTGTAGTAGTACAGTGTAAGTATGTGTTTTTGTTACCTCTGGCAGCGAGTCGATGTAAGCGAGGTCGTCGGGCGCGTCGTCCCGCTCGGCGCGCTGCTTGCGCCGGCCGCGCGCGCGCCGCCGGCGCGGCAGCCGCGGGGACCCGCCGCACCCTGCACATTGCTACTTGAAACACATTGCTCTTAGGCTGCATTTCTACCAGAGATGTGCGAGGATGAGTACGAATGTGTTTCTCATGAACCAATAGAAACGCTTCATTTACCTGCGAGCTTTACGGTAAGGGAAACATCGTGAGGAAACCTGCACAAACCTGCGAAGCAATTCAATGGTGTGTGTGAAGTTCCCAAACCGCACTGGACCCGCGTGGGAACTATGGCCCAAGCCCTATCATTCTGGGATGATGAAACAGCTGAGCGGAGCGAGGCTAGGTAAATGAAGCGTTTCTATTGGTTATTGAAAAACACATTCCTCGGATTACATCCTCGCACATCTCTGATTGCAGCGCGGCCTTAAGCAGCAGGGATGTTACGGAATATTGTTACGGCTCATTCAGGTACAGGGATGCTAAATGTGGTTCGTTGGATCGGAATCCGAACCGAAACCGGGGTCAGAATTGTTGGATTGAATCAGGATTGAAGGCACCCTTGCACTGCTCTGCACCTCTGCTAAAGATACATGTTTAGCGTAGGTTTATCAAGGGCACGAAGAGGAGATTTTCCGAGATTCTCATATCCAATTTTTTCTCATTCGACAAGTCAGACTAGTCAGAGTGGCGCAGTGGGGAGGCGTGGCCACCCCTGTACACACTGCAGCTGCCGTTGCTGCTGGTGCCGCTGCCGGATGAGCTGCCAGCCCCTCTGCTGCTGCCGCTACGTATCGCGTCCCAAGTTCCCAATAGTGGCTAGACCGTACCTTCCTCGCGCTCTGTATCGGAGGAGTCAGAATGCCGCAGCGGGGAGGCGCGGCCGCCACTGCCCGCACTGCCGCTGCCGCTGCCAGTGCCGCTTCCGGACGAGCTGCCGGCGCCGCTGCTGCTGCTACTGCTTTCACGCAGCGACGCGCTGCGGATCACGCTCTCTGCAATACAAATGTGTGATGTCTATTTTTGATCCAACCGAACGGGCTGACTTGAGCGTGAACATTTTTGGTATTTTTCCACAATCATATTAGCGACGATAAAAAACATCATGAAAGTATCTCCTATAGATCAGAAAGTTACAAATAGTATTATACAGAAGAATTGAGAACATTTTGGCGCACAAACACGTTTGCCAATATTTTTATGATAAGAAGCGTACTTCTATACCGCTAAAAAAAATATATGTTGTGACACAACGGGAGAAAAAAACACAAGGTAGTAACTATTGTCTACAAACTTGTTAAACAGAAACTCCAATACCCTACGATTTTGACTTTTAGAGCCCTGCGCAGATTTTCAAGATATCCATAATGTCACCCGACATCTATTTCGCATATTTTTGAATGTCAGAAACTTATTACGCATAACAGGTTTCGCATATTTTTTTTACATCGAATTTTAAACTTACCGAAATTTATTTCGGCATAATTATTTATAAGCCGAATGATTGGTTACCCGAATATTATATTAACATAATATTAACATGGCCGAATAATATGCATAATATATTGTTTAGCATATATGTAATTTAGCAGAATTTTGATAGTCCGAAATCCTGTCTAAATCTATGTCCAAAAATAAATTAAGTACTATTTCATGATTAGTGTAAGTAATGGTAAGTATAAAAACGGAAAATAGTAAAACAATATAATTATGCTGGAAAAATAAGTTATTGTGTAACAGATCGAACAGCCACCAGTAAAAGAGGAACGGGCATTAGTAAAAGCGGGCAAGGAGGGCCGAGCCCCCCGCTTTAAAAAACAAATATAATCAACCCACCTTTTAACCCGGATAGGTTTGTTAGTTACCTTATGTCCCTCAGATTAAAAATAGAAGCCCCGCGAATCGGGGCTTCGTCGACTTTGTCACAGTCATGTCCTCGCATTATAAAAATAATACCACCCACTAGTTAATAATTTCCAGTAGATTGTATTAGGTTAGTAAGCTTAAGCAATAAAAAACATTGTAACTAACTTTCTGCGTAACTAATTTATGCGTAAGTCATTTTCTGCCTAAATATTATTCGGGTTTTTTTTTATTTTATTTTACCACTGTCGGCGTGACTGATATGTATATTCATGCCAAATTACAGCTTTCTAGTAGGTACTAACGATCTCTGAGCTTAGTCGCGGACAGACGTCTGAGTAGACGAACAGACATGGCGAAACCATAAGGGTTCCTAGTTGACCACGGAACTTTAATATTATTTTCTGCTATTCAGTTTTTTCGGCGGTTTAATTTTATTGTTAAAAAGTTTTTTTAACTCAAGGTAGACTTCCCGCTACAGAGGCCGCAAGCCGTTAGTGGCTCAGGCTTAGGCCGTTAGCGTAACTGGCTTGTAACTGACCTTCTCCCTGCGGGTCGAAGATGACGAACTCCGGTCGTATCTTGCTGGTGCGGCGGCCCTTGAGCAGCGGCACGAGCCCGCCCAGGTGCTCCAGGTACAGTGTATAGCCAGCCTCCTCGTCGTCGTGCCGCAGCATCGTGCAGTGCAGCCGCGCGCCCCCCGCGCCCCCCACGCCCCCGCCGCCCGGCGGCAGAGACACGAAGCGCCGCAGTTCGTGCGACTCGGGCACGTTGCACTGCGAGGGGGGGAGGTCAGCTGATTAGCATTAGAGTGTCACCTAATAGAGCAGCGCTGCGTTAGGTGGCTGAGCTGCCCTATTAGATGACGTGAAACAGCACCAGCGCCCGCGTCGTGCACGCGTGATTTAGTGGGGGCCCTTAGGCTTTCAAATATCAACCGATTAAGAAGTCGAAGCAGAACTATAAAACAGTAAACTGTTGTGTAGTAAGTATTATTAGTATTTATAATGCACAGGCAGGCTATAGCTGATGCGTGCATATCATTGTTCACTTGTGTAATTGTCTTCAAAGTACTTATCAAAGTACGTAAGCGACATCTTGTTTTGTGAGGATATCGAGATCGATGGGATAGCGCGGCTACAATTGGTTTTCCTGCGTGTGCTGAGCTGTTGAGATTCAAATACATATGGCTTTAATTATAATCACCAATTCACCACATGAAGTATGTAGTAGGTATCACGAATTGTAATTTGTAAGCGCGGTGTTTGGTTACTACACAAGGTTACATCTTGATAAATGGCGTGAAGAAACACCCGTCCTTTTCATGTGTCAGTATTCACGCCGCCACACACGAGCGGGTCCGTGAGCGCTGCGCCGCACTAGTGCAGGACTCACCCGGATGGTGTGCGTGAACAGGTTGGCGAGCGCGGGCTGCAGGCGCGGGGGCAGCGGCAGGCGGGCGGCGGCGCGCGGGTCCGTGAGCGCCTGCGCCGCCCGCACGCGCGCCAGCAGCTGCAGCGGCGCCACCACGCGCCACACGCGCGCCGTGCAGACCGCGCCGCCCACGCCCACGAACAGCCGCCGCGCCGCGTGGCCCCACGTCAGCGCCGTCACGCGCGCCTGACCAACACCCCAACACCACACCACATCAGAGAGCCCCTGAGGCTGCGTACGCTCTACGCGGCTAACCGTGCGGTTTGACCGCGTTCACTTTTCCTCGAGTGATACTTTGAAGAGGGCCGGCACGCTAAAACCGCGCGGCTGACCGCATAGGGCGTAAGCAACCTGAGCAAGAGTGATTCTGGATTCTTTGGAAGGCATGGAAATAATTATGCATTAACGTAGTTTTAACGACTTCATATTGCCGTTCACAAAACTTGCTTGCTTGCGTGTTTGCTTTATATTTAGTTTGGGGTTGGAAGATACCATTAAATAAGGGCATCGTCAGGGAGGTTGGCAGTAAAGAATCGAAAAAAGTAACCTTTAATTTTTGACAATGTTGACATTCACGAGTCGAAGTTTAACTGTAGCTTCATAAGCTCTCGACTGTAAATACTTTTCCCATCCTCTATACTTCTACTAGCCCCACTCTTGGTCATCGGCTGGCGACGCCCTAGGACACCATGCCTTCTTTATTATATTAAGCACTTTTAGCCGTAGATCGTCGTACTCAAAGTAACGGCTGATTATGATTAAATAAATAATTCAGTAATAAATTAACAAACAAGTATTTTGTATCAACAAACAAAGCGAAAACTTTGGACATTATTCCAAAATCATAATCCCGATGTATTTTACGGTACAAACTTGGCTATCAGGAACATCACCTAACTTTACGCGAATCTGGAGCAACATCCGACGTAAGGGCCTTATCACACTAGCGATTTGCGGGCGTGGTCAAAGCGAGTTAGCTGCGTATATCACCAAAAACGCCATATCGTAGAATAATAATTAGGGTGTCTTCGGCGCTAAGCATACGCAGCTAACTCACTGCGCGCTCGCAGCAATATCGTTGCGCGCTCGTGGGGAAATCGTTACGCGCTCGCCCTCGATTTCAATGCGCCCACAAATCGCTAGTGTGATATGGCCCTAAAGTCGAATGGCTCCTATAGAATACTTAACGAGGAACGCGTTAAATCGAGTTTTAGAGCTTTCCTACTCTACCCTACATTGTTCCATTAAATACTGAAAAGTTTAGAGCATTAGGTAACTTGCAGCCGACGTGTTAAAATGATGGCCACCGTACGATGACGTGCAAACCACCGTAAGCACGTCCTGCAGTACAACTTTGTCTCAGTAAGCCATCATTGTTTTCGATAAACCCTTAAATTGACAAAATTGAAAAAAATCATGAATAAAACTTCGTGGTTACCATATAGTCTAAAAAATTCTACATTCAAGAAATACAAAAAAAAACAGCAAAGAGCGTGTCGGACACGCCCAAGATAGGGTTCCGTAGCCATTACAAAAAAAAACAAGTAATACCGGTGGTAGATTTTTTTTCACATTCATAAGTGCTCGTTATAGCCTAAATTGAATAAAGATATTTTGACTGATTATCAGTCATGATAATATTTTTCTAAAGATTTCTTATTGTGTACGGAATCTTCCAAGTTTAGGTATATTTTATACTTTAGGCTGCTATTTTTTTTTATGGGACACTTGACACCAATGGACCTAGTCCCAAACTGAGCAAAGCTTGTACTATAAATAATTTGTAATGCCGTACGCGGTTCTTGCTCTACACTATTCACTATACTTTATCGTGTCTGATGAAACTTAGCGTACGACTAACGTACGGTGGAACTCAATTACGTTTACTAATATGAGGCGCACCTACGTTGGCGTGTAGATTTGAATGCCATTACTTTAACAACGGAATTCAGGCGAAACTCAGCAACGTCAGCAAGTGCATGTAACTTAGGTAATAACTAGATGTTATAGTGAAATAAACTCGGATAATTCGGGTCATGGGTGTTTAATATGTATTTAAGTATGTATCTATCTACATAATTAATTTATCCGTTGCTTAGTACCCATAACACAAGCTTTGCTAAGCTTACTTTGGGATTAGGTCAATTGGTGTGAATTGTCCCGTGATATTTATATTTACTTATTTATTATTAATTCACGTCTTAAATGAGTTTAGCTCGACATGTTTCGGGCCAATTCGTAACCCTTCCTCCCGGAGCATACGCCACAGCGACTGCTGGAAAACGCGCACTGCACGCCACCGCTCTGCTCGCGCGACTACTCGACGAAACAAAAACTGGTACCCAACTACCCACGTTTTCACCGTCATTGGCCGTGGCGTGTGCTCTGGGAAGGGCTACGAATTAGCCTGAAACATATCGAGCTAAACTCGATTTTAAACGTTTATTACACTAAGAGTGAGTCTCACGGTAGTTTCATGTTCAAACTAGATGGTATGTTTAAGCGCGCGGTTGTTTTATGCGATAAACGCTGCGTTTAACGCAATGCGTTTGACGCACATCAATTTGCATCAGATATATAATTTAATTACCAAACATTGTGATACGCGGTGAGCGCAGCGGCAAACGCATGTTTGGTGATTAGATTGCGAGGATTGTGACTGGTTAGATTAGATGGGCGTCAAACGCATTGCGTTTAACGCAGTGTTTATCGCATAAAACAACCGAGCACTTTAAAAACAACAAATTCGGATGGTACCTGCGTATAAGGAATGGGCACCGTGTAGATAAGAGCGCCATTGTCGGAGTAAAACTTCACCACGTTCTTGTATGGCGGCGCGTCTGTCGCCTCGTCCGCTTCTGTGAATGTTATTTCCTTGTTAAAATCAGAGTCAAAAGTAGGAGTAGTAATTACGCCACTATCTACTACTTTTGACCCTTGCCGTCTAGTCTACTCAAAAGTAGTAGTAGGTAAATCTAGTTATCTACTCCAAAGCACAGATTACATAATACATAGTCGCCAGGTAGTTTTTTTTTAATGGATGAATTTGATTTTTAAGAAGAGGATCAAGGTACGCGGAACAAAACTCGAATTTAAATCACAAAATTAATAAGTAATGACCGCGATAGTCCTAGTGATTCTTCAGCCATTTTCAATTAGGATCCGCTCGAATATAGTTTCGAATGAATTCATGAAATTGCGTTATGGCCCAAATTAAAGGGTCTTAAACGTGACTTGGACTATCATGCCATGTAATCCGTCCGGTATTATGTATACAGCCTTTTTTTTGTAATTCCTTGTTGACTCATATCCCATACACGGTTAAATTCTAAAAGCAAAGTTACATAAAGCACGCAGCCCGAGACATAGTTGGTTTAGCTACAGCCGCATAAAACCGTACCATAAAGTAAGATAGTGCTCGTAAATGTTGTTATAGGCCGCGGAGTGAAAAACGGCAAGCGCGTCTACGATGTTGACGGTGGAAGCTTTCAAATAGCACTGCGTGCTATAACGTAGCAATAAAAGTCATCAAGATGCTTTGTAAAATCCTGTTTAAATATATTTGCAGTTGGTATACGGTTTATAGATATGTGGAAAACTATGGAAATGTACTACACTATATTCCCAAAGTCATCACAAAAGACTTGCTACCAATCCTCAACGGACGACTTTACCGACCGGTTTGTTGAAATAAGGACAATCCCAGTTCCCTGTCCCTGTATGCTCTCAGACAATTTTATACAAAAGTTTAACATGAAATGACAGCGACAAACAAGGTAGTAAAGTGTAAACATATATCGAGTGCCTACATGCCTACTCGTACCTATACTCCGCCTCGTTATTGTTTTTACCTACTTCTTTGCTGATTTTTTAGCCCACGGACTGGAGGCCAGCGAGCAACGGGGCGGGCAGCGAAGAACGAGCCGCCTGCTGGCGTCCAGAGGGGCTACTACGAAAATCGAAGTTCATATCGTACCGTCCCTCTCACTTTCGTGTTAAATAATATAAGCGTCAGCGGGACGGCAAGATACGAAGTTCGAATTTTGCACTTCGTAGTACAGGGCAGATACTGGCCTTGAGGAAGGCACAGCCGATTATTATTAGGGCTTGTCAATACCAACTATTGGAAGTCTTCCAAGTCAAAGAGCCAATATAAGCCTACATAAGCGTATCAATTTGTAATAGTGGGCGCAGTTCTTAGTCCTATCTGCCTACGATCGGCTTAGTCCCGGAGCACACAGATGATCAAACGGACCGCGGCCTGCTACATCTATCTAAGTACTAAGAGCGGCTAAGCAATAGCGTTATTTGTGCTTATAAGCACGTTTTTGGAAGCGCGTGTACGCGCTTTCTGGGGTAATTTTGCTTTCTTCGAGCATTGTACACACAGGAATACTCGCGCAGAAAAGACGCTAGTCTGAAACTGCCTTAAGATCGAGTCCAAAATTTTTATCATTTTAGCGTATCGTATCTCCGTCACTGCATCGTTAAGTATCATAATCATTAGGACGTGAAAAGATACGTGAAACACACTCTATGGGTAGCAGCACTGTCTCGCTCACCGGGCAGTAGCGTCCCCGCGACGGCGAGCAGTTCGCGCGAGTTGGCCCACTCCATGGCGAGCGTGGGCCCGCGCATGCCGGTGCGCATGCGCGCCGGACTCACGTCGTCGTGCCCGCGCAGCAGTACTATCTCGCCGTTTCCTGGCGAAGACACAAGCCATAAAGTTGTGGGTCTTAGTGCTAGATATTTAAATTTGGCACAACCGACTTTGGGGGCAGACATTGGTCAACCCTGGCGGTCGCTTGTTGCACCGGAGTCAAGAGGGCGCCGCACATGCAAAAATAGGGCGTAATGTTTTTATCGTAGTAGGTAACAGCCTTAGGAAGATTGAAAGTTGATGTTGTAAATGACGTGGAATGAACGACTTGCCTGGACCGAATAGATGTCGTCCCGCATATGCGGCTTGTCCGGACTAAATAAATCTTAGACCTGGACATTTCAACTGTAACGCAATTTTAAAGTTGCATTTATCAAACAAGCCATATTTGTTAGTTCAGGTCGAATCTTGAAGACGAAGTTGACCCATTTTTAATCGACTTCAAAAAAGGAGCAGGTTCTATGTTCCAATGTTTGTATTTTTAGTAATTGAAATTCGGTCAGCAAAAAAAGCTTCTATTAAACATTTAATTTCAATACTTTCTTTTACTCTTCTGTCCTCACCTAACGCCACCGCCAGCATGTGTCCGCCGTTGGTCTCTCCCCCCTCCTCGCCCTCCTCCATTTTGAATTTCTCGCAGGACCACGCCATCGATGTTATTCCTCCTTCGGCAACCAATTGGACCTGGCACGACAAAGGTACGTTTCCAAATGGTGGAAATTTTCATACAAATTAAGTACAAACGTAGGTACAGTACAACCAGGGCCCCATTTCACGAAGCTACATGTTACAATTTACAAACGGTAATCTCTTTTCAACGCATACTGTTAAACAAAGACTACCGCTTGTAAGTTGTAACTTGTAGCTTCGTGAAATAGGGCTTAAGCCGCGTATCCAGAGCAGCCTCAGGCCGAGCACCGCGAGCAGAGCCATATTTTGTCGGTCTTTTGGCCGTGCTCAAAGGAGCCTCAGTCTGAGCCGTGCCTTTGGCAGCGTCTCCACTTGCGCGGCCTCGGAGCGAGGCAGCCTCTAGTGGATACGCGGCTATAGGACGTTAATGTCGATCGGGGCTCGTCGGTTTTCTTCGTTTTCCAAAAGATTCATATTTCTTGTTTGGAGAGGCTACAATATAGAGATCTTTCTCCAGACATATGTTATGCAGAGAGAGAAGAGAAAAGAGAAAAAAAAGAAAATCGATCTTTTCTTTTTGTTTCGAGTTCCGAATGACATTAGCAAACTTGTTTAAGTAAGTTTAATTGTCCTCACTTTTTGTTTTCTGAAGATTTATTTCCCCAGGCATTAGGAAACTTAATGAAGGAAACATCTCTAAATCGTTTTTTACCCGACTGCGAAGAAGGAGGGTTATAGTTCCTGCTACTCACTATGGTGGTATCTATGAAGCCAAAACTTTCCTATGTGTTCCTCTTCTGGTTATGTCTTCAAAGAAAACGTTTTAATTACAGAAAATTACCAGGTACTTAGGAAGTAGTAAAATAGCACAAAAAATCTTGAAGTGATGGTCAGTATGTACTCAAGCAAAAGACCATCACTAATCTATTCCCTCAGATACTGCGCTCTCGGACACGTACTGCGTGTTTATCTGCCTTGTATAGTGTCTAGAATACCTACGTACAGCAAACAGCTTTTTAGTTGATGACTTGCAAACTGAACAGCATTTTATTGAAAATGTGGAATATCGCCAAATAACGAGAAAATTGCGTAGTTAGCCATTATAAAATTTCCAATGCCATTTCATTTTATAGCCTTATCCGATATTAGTTTAGGTATCGGCGGTTTCACGGCTAAATGGTTGTTGAAACTAAACTTTGGCCGAATACAAATTTGTTTTCAAGAAATACTATATTCCCTCCACTAAAAAATCAGATGGTCCTTAACGTTGCTAGCAAAGCTTCGTAACGCCGTGCCGAGGTACGCCTGCCAGCCCGTCGTCCGGCAACCGCACGTGATGCAGTCAAGCCCTTGTACCAAAAAAATACAAATACCACAAATCGACATAATGAGGGCTATCGTTTTTTGTCTCACTAGATGGCGCACTCTTGCGTGAGGTTTTTAAGTATAGCTTTCAAAGTCGGGCGTGAAAACAAAGTTTAGATTAAAATCATATTTAATACACAAAAAGGGAGGACAAAAGTTTTTCGAAATACAAAACTGTATCAAAATAGACATTCATTGCCCCGGAACACAAATTTGCCATAATTAGTTTCAGATATTGCAAAATATTCACAAAATTATTCTAATTATAAATAAACCCGCATAGCTCACCCAAAAACTATGAGATTTGGCATTTCGGAGACCTCACGCTACACTAGCGCCTCTTAGCGGCGAATTCATACGCGATAGCCCTCATTGTTAAGCTTCTCATCAGACAATTAAAGAAAGAACCTCTGCCGTTTGTGCTAAAGGGGCCAGATAACAGATCGGGCGCACCTGCGAGACCATGGCGCCGTGCACGTCCATGACGACGAGCTGCGCGGACGCCGTGCCGAGGTACACCTGCCCGTCGTCCGGCGTCCAGCAGCCGCACGTGATGCGCGCGTCCAGCGACAGCATCGACGACCAGTAGCGCTGCCCCGCCACCGAACCTACCAGCACGAACCCGTCCTAAAAATAAACATAGGTAATAAATATCTTTCTTTAGATATAATCGAAAGCTCCAGTTTTAAGTAGGTACATGATGTTCTTATCCCTAAGCTGGCACAAGTGCCAAAGCATTTGCACTGTTCCGCACGAGGCATCTATAGACAGTTTTTAAATGTATAAAATTAGATATTATTAGCCAAATTATAGCTAAACACAAATCAGGTTACGTTCCAGTAGTGGCTTAACACGGTTTAACTGCAACAAAACATTGCAGCGAATGACATTAACAACAGACTGAAAGGTAACCTATGGTGCCAATGGATAAGCCCTACATAACCAAACCAAACCTCCAAATATGCAACAAGTTGAAAAGGTTTCACAAAACGTACTCATCTCCACCCGGTACGAAGAGCTTAACCTATTTCTGTGGCAGCTATTGAACGAAATTTATATTCCTAATACAAATTATTGCAAATCCCTTAACTCACTGCCGCAACGCAATATTAGGTATAGCTAGCTTTACCTACTGGATGAACGATCATGCACAACGTCGGCGTTCTCCAAATATATCCCAATCGAATGAGGCTTCAGGTGGCGTTAGGCAAATTGACTTGTTATATACCTACGTGCGTGAAAATGTGCTTTTATACAGAGTTAAATCGGTCACGAATGGGAATCGAAAATTAACAATGTCTCTATGACCTTGGAAAAATGAAATCATTTCAGTCAAAATTTATTTTGGGTCCGTGAAAAATGTCCAGTACAAAGTAATGATCTTAATTTTTAAAGGATTAAAGGACACCACTAACTAAGTAATTGCCGCTTGTAACAAAATAGTGTTCATTTTTTCCAACGACTAACAGACTTCCGCTGCCTGCCATTTGACCGGGCGGTAGAGGTACCTATCCTGTCGTAGGTCTTAAAGCATGTAAGTAAACCCGTCGTACGAAAATAAGTCAATTAAACATTAGGCCCAGTTAACTAGTGAAATCAATATCTGTAACCACATTAACGCCAAAGCTCAATCAGGTGTGGCTAATTGACGTTCCAGTTGCTCAATCGTTCTCCTTTGCATCAGTCTGGCCATACTGAATAAATATTTGTAGATCAAATACATTAATATTCAATAGATTTTCATTAATTATTCCGAGTATCCTCGGCACGGCCGCGAGCCTGAAATATTTGCTCTAAGTATTAAGGAAACCTAATTCCAGCGAATATCTTATTTTAGAACCACATACTTAGGTGCTTTATAACATAGGTGTTTTGGAAACATTCGTCTCGTCCGTGGCGAGTAGCGTTTGAGGTGGACACACGCACGGCTCCCTGCGGGCCTTCTAAACTCGTAAAACAGTTCCCCAACCGTGATAACTCTACCACTTCGACTTGGCACGTAATTAAAGTTTTGAAAGCAATCCTGGGGGCCATTCCATGTTACGAGTTACAATTGCACAAGTGAAGCCACTAGGACTTGTACATGTTTATCACAATATGTATCTATTTCCCGTGATTCCCGTGTCGGGGCAGATATTTGTATGAAAAATACGAATGTTTGTTCTCGGGTCTTGGGTGTTTAATATGTATTTAAGTATGTATCTATCTATATAATTATATTTATCCGTTGCTTAGTACCCATAACACAAGCTTTGCTAAGCTTACTTTGGGACTAGGTCAATTGGTGTGGATTATCCCGTGATATTTATTTATTTCTTTATTTCACAATTATGCCGTGTGTGGAACTTTAAAGTTGTGAATTTTTAGTTTAAGAGCGCTGTAGGTATATGAAGCAGTTGCATAAACCTTACATTGATGGATTTGTTAGCTATAGATCCAATATGATTTTCGGATAAATTGTATTTCAACGCTCATTTTGTCCAACACGTGCTTGGTCCAACATGAGCTTCGTCCAACACGTGTTCGGTCTAACGTTAATGTGAATGTTATGTTATGGTTATAACCAGCACTACTAGTGTTGTTGTGGTCGCATAGTTGTACGGTCAAGGACTTTAATTCATGAGCCACCATGGAACCTTTTCAAAAGAAAAGTCATTACGATATTCATTGTTAATTAATGCGATGTCAATATGACGTTTACTGTGAAATGGTTCCATGGTGGCTCATGAATATTAAAGTCCTTGACCATACCTAACAGTCCTAAGACTCCTTCCCGCTCCACTCGTCATTGTGCGTAATTTTTCGGAACCTAAAGTTGTCGCGAATAATTGCGATTAAGAATTATTGGTGAGTTCCTTAAACGATTTCTGAACGCAACTTTAATAACTGGGAACACTAAGGTGTGACGCGGCAGTCTAGAGATAGAATTGGACGGGTGAGGATTGAGTGTGAGACACGAACGGTTGTAATGAGAGGATAAATGGTTTATAATTGTGGGAATCAAGTGTTGGTTCGTGCGAGGCAGATGGTTAAGTATCCCCTAACTTGGTATGTATATGGTTTGTGCGAAGCAGATGGTTAAGTTCCCCCCTAACTTGGTGAGTGTTTGTAAAGTGTAACAACTGAGTAACGAGTAGAAATACTCGTAGTAATATTGAGATATAGATGAAAAGAACATTGCATTTCTATGGAGGTAAGGGGGGTTCTTTGGGGAAGGCGGAGGAACCATGGGGCCCTCGGGCCCCGGTCTGTGTCTTGCTCATGGCAACAGGTGTACCCGTCTAATGAGAGGATCCTACCACCATGTGGCTCTCGGGTGCATTTGTGGTGCTAGTAGCGTTACACAGATATCTTAAAGTTAAAGTAATATGCTTGAGCATAAATGTACATCACTATATCTCTTTATTATCATCCATGAGACTTTGTCGGACATGAGAATTGACATAATTGCAAATCCAGGCTGACCATAGAGATAGAGTTCATATTCGTGCCGACAAAAGTAGTGCTAAAGTGACCAATGACATTACTGAAATCTCTTTGCAGTAGAAAATATTAGGCCCCTTCCAGTTTCCAGTGCTGGTCATGTAAGATGGTTACGTACGGGGAAAAAACAAGGTTTACTGCCCATGTATAAGAAATTATACCTAACCTAAAATTTTACTTTTTCTCTGTGAACAAAATTAACTGCACTTTACCAATATCTTGATTTAAAACAATTTTAGATATCAATAATTGGAGTTTTCGTTTTTGTAAAATTGTGTCAACTAAAGAATAGACCGACAAATAGTTAAATCAAGTAGAGCGAGTACATTTAGGGCGCGACAGCGACGGGCGAGGGTGAACCACATATTACTTCTAAAGTGATTGTGTTCAGAGGTGTCACGTAGCGTTCCGCGGCCGTTATCACAGTGAGGCCTTTTAGCAAATTGGAGCGACACTTTGATTCGCCTGCGGGAAAGGACCCGCGGGCACGAGCTGTCACACGTGGAGGAGCTGTGAAGGCAACTGACGCAGTAAGCACGTTTATTTTGGCAGTTTTAGGGTCTGTGAGACCATCGCTGAAAATTGACAGGTTATACGGATCAATTTTCACTTCCATTTCTTTTATTTTCACAAGCTTTTATTTAGTTTCACCTGCCCTGTTGTCTGTCTGTCTGCCTGTCTGTAATCAAATCTTGCAAGTTAAATTCGACCAACTTACAGTAGTTGGATTGACTTGAAATTTAATTGTATGCTTATGTAAATTGCGTGACAATACAATAATCTGGTAGTGACATCCTGGTAGTCCGGCCAGGATCGTCTCCGCAGAAATCAACAAAAAGTACAGTCGGCAAAAAAAGCTTGTATTAAACATGAAAGGCTATAGCCGTGTAAGGGAACAAAATATGCCCCTAACGTTATTAGCCAATGAATATATCCTATGTATTGGTAATAATGCTAGTTATTAATCTGCCAAGTTTTATCTCATAATTATTGACAGTTTCCTTGCAATGTCACTTGAAAGTTTTTTTTACTTTTCTAAATATCTTGAAAACTACTGGTCCGTTTCTTTTGTGATTAACGTATGTTGTTAATGGCACGAAGAGGAATAAATTCGCAAAACACAGTCTTGTGTGAAATAACAGCTTTGCCATAAAGGCGCATTTCTACACATACTTATATATACTAACTTATACACAAAATTATAGACTATACTTACATGGGATCATTGGCTTCGAGATCTATCATGATTGCATTAAGATAGAGTGCAGCTGGAAGCGTTACAGGCGAAGTGGCGGGTTAAGATTAGATTTTAATAATCCGTAAATTCAATCGCAATTCCTAATCCGATATAGCGAATACCAACAAAGGACGGAGGCTTCTGGATTAGATTACCAGTCTTACGGCCGTCGAGCTAATACGGCCACAATCAACGGCGATTGTGGCCGCAAATTCACAAACTGCGGGATAACTCGATCGTAATATTCGCAATGTGTTTTTTTTTCGTGAAACTATCGAGAGTATTAAGTTTACTAGATGCGCCGGATCGAAACAATACAGTCGCTATGGCTTAAGTTTCTAACGAAATGTAATATAAGTACTTGCCTTACTATTATCTAAGATAAAGATAAAGGAGAGCGATTTAACATTATGTAATAAACATTCGCTTCCATACGTACGCTCCGCTTTCCGAAGTATAATTTCGAGTTGTAGATTTTTGACATAAAAATCTTCCGCATTACAAGAAGAGCGGAGCGAGATGTGAATTTTCTCTAGTGTGATTGGTATTTGCACATCTCCGCTCCGCTCTTTTCTTCTCTGCCTCAATGAAAGCATAATCTAGTCGTCGCTGATAATTACACAACTGATAATATATCCCTTTCTCGGTTTGAACTATCGCTGCCCTGAATATTACTTTCCCGAAAGAGATCTGTCAATTTATTGCTCCGACTGTATCGCTAAATTAATAGAATAATTACTTAAATACCATTTGAAAGGCCTTCTAATCGCTATCTTATTCTACTTAGTTACCTATTCTAATAATTTTAACTAAATAAACATAATAAGTATTAAGTAACAGTATTTGTTATAATAATTGTTTATTTTTGGCTAAAAGTGAGTTCCGTCAAGCCACGTGACGCGAGTACTCTCTATTTATTTTTATGAACGTAAGTACAGTCAGCATCACATAGAATGTAGCGGACATGATCTGGCTTGGAAACAACCAAAGGCCATTAACATTTACTCAGCCAAAGCGATCAAATTGTTCGGGCCACCTTGGCCGGCCATCCACTTCCTTATAACGTCCGGTAGCACGCTCAATGCCAAATACTTGCTTACAACCATATATTAGCTAAGCATCCAAAGTTCATATCCAAAATGATTTAAATGGCCTTAAATTTAACCGGCTTTGAATTTTGATGAGCACCGAGAAAAGTATCGATTTCTGAATGATAGAGTAATTTCTTTCATTTGGTGCATGCCTTATGCGTGACGCCTTTGGCGCCTTTGTCATGTTTTTGTTTACACTGGCCGAATTTATCGGATTTTCTTTTTAATAATATTATGACATCTGTTCTTTTTTCAAACAGAGCTTTTAATATTTTTCTTATCAATTCCAACCAAAGAGATAATCAAAAATAAACTGTTCTTCATTTCAAACTTCTAACTACAACGATATCATACATACCCATTATGTATCTATATAATGAAAGAGATGAAAGAGTTGCCAGCTTGGGACTCTTCTCATTCTCAGTAACTGTCAACCTAAATCAAGTTCGAGCTGTACCTACAAAATTCAAAACTATGTTCAAATGTCTAGTTCCATACTTTGGATGCTAAGTTACTATTGGTCTTGTAGATGTTACGGGTTACGGAATGTATAGTATATGATGCTGACTGTACCTACATAAAGTTTACATTACATTTAATCCTGAAATCTTGTACAGGTAGAAGAATGTGGGCGTCAGACGTGATCCTGTTATCACCTACTCGTATCTTTGCTAAGTTTCCCTGCGTGGGTGCTGGAATAAAGTGTACTTTCCAGTTCAATAGCCACTTCACTGAGATTATATTTGTATAGTGAAAAGCCTGAAAAGTTTAGGTAATAAACAAACTTCAGCTGCCAGATTTGGCACATTCAAGGATTTTAAACATTTTACTTATTACCTATCATTGTAATACAAACAAGACTAATCTATTTTAATACAAAAATATAAATTTTCTCTGCTCTGCTGCTGCCTGATTGATTGGAACTAGTAAATAAATGGGGTCTCTTGCCTCGTGATTCGTTAAAATTATTCAATTCAATACTTAATTAATTACAGAGATTTAATACGGACTAGGTATATCGAACCATGTGTATTATATTTTAGTATTTTGTTATTGGAAGACAGTATTTTATGCAGTAGGTACTTCTTAGGAAACTGTTAAAATTGCCGAAATAGTAGAGCGCGTTCAGGGGGAAGTTGTGTATGCAAAATTAGAGGACCGCTTTCTGTGTTTGTTTTGAAGTCAGAAAAGCTTGCAAATTATGATTCTGAATGTTGCCAGGAGGAGGTCCGGTGGTCCATTTTTTTTATAGCTGAACCCCTAAGACATCATGTAAATGGACTGAAAAAATGCTTTTAAACCTTTTCATTAAAAAAAAAATCCTGACAATATCCCATTTTACAAGCTTTCATTTAACTTGCAATGTATGTATGTATGTATGTACAAATGTACGGGTCAAATCTTGCAAGTTGAATTTGACCCACTTCTAGTAGCCGGATTGACTTGAAATTTGGCATACTTATGTAAATCTGATGGCAATACAATAATCGCATAGTGACATCCTGGCGGTCCAACTAAGATCGTCTCTGAAGGACGGAACTCTTCAACGGTTAATGGCATCGCCTTGAAATTTGGCACGGAAATGTAGATGACGATAAAAGTACAATCAACAAAAAGTACAGTCAGCAATAAAGCTTGTATAAAAATATTCTTTTGTTTTTTTTTTCTTATTATTAAAAATAAAAGTTACCAACATAAAAAGCTAAAAGCTTGTAAAAAATGAATATTATCACGAAATTAGTTATTAAAATGTTTCAAAAGCAATTTTTTCAGTCCATTTACTTACATGATGTTTAAGGGATCCCATAATAGGTATAAAAATTTATAATTAGGTATAAAAAAATTGACCACCGGAAATCCTGGCATCATTCAGAATCATAATTTGCAAGCTTTTTTGAGTTCAAAACTATTCACAGAATGCGGTCCCCTAATTTTGCATACGCAAATTCCCTTGGCACCTGCTCTATAGGTAATTTACGGAAATTTGAAAATACCAGGAAATTTTTCCTAATGTATACCCTACCCACGTACCTAAGTTAAATTCTGCTGCCTATTAAGTTATGCAACGATTGTATAATTATACATTCATTAATAACACTAACACTAGATAAGTTATTATAGATATACATACTAACTCTATGGATTTGTAGTCCGAAATAAGTTTTACAATTTCCATGTTTCAATTTGGTTTCAATTAAACCAATACACATTTTATAGCTGACCCTATGTACTGATTGCCTAAGCCGTAGGTAAACAAATAAAAGCATTTGCGTGTAATTACTGTTCTGTACGAGATATACCCCTTGGTGTTGGTAAACAAGGAGTATTGGGTAAGTTTTCACTCACTGTATTGGCGAGAACGAAAAAAATCACTAAGTCGTTATCGTTTCGACTTTTGACGCAGATGCTGTGGCCGACATTCGAACACAAACCCGAACTGAAGTTTTACCAATAAGAACTGCAATAAATATGTATTTAGGGATGTCGTTCTTTTTACCCGATTCGAATTCATGGTTCGAGGGCGTAAGCTCCTTAGCTTAGCAGGTTATCGTTCGAGTCAGCTTGTTGCTGTAAAAAAGTCGATAGTAGATACAAATATTTAAACAAAGCTCGAGAACATCTCTACACGCCATTTCGCAGTTAAGAGTGCGACATTTAGGTGTTTAGTAGAGATTTGTCCTATATATCTTTTTATCTGTTGATAAGTAAGTGCATGTTGTTGCCAGGCTCTTAAAACAAAAGCCTCAACAGGTCGGATATTCTGCCGTAAAAATTTGATTGCATGAATATGCCAGTTTTTTCTTTGCAGAGTTTATCCGCAATTCCGCATGTTATAATCCGCATTGCTTCGCTCTACGGAGGTTGTAAGGTATACATATTTATGTACAGATATAGATATATATGCAGCCGGAAATTTTCCGCAACCCAACGAGACAACTTTGCCTGTTTGCGTGGTGTTCTAGCTGTTAGCACCACGTTGGCACAGACGTTGTGTGTAACGTGTAAGATGTTGATATCTACAACCTGCACATGGAAATATTAACACACTGCCGAAAATATACTGAGCGGCAAAAAATCTAGCCCTCAATAAATGTATGCAGTAGGTAATTTTGTATGTAGATTATGGGCCAAATTTGTGGCGCTGAGTATATCTAAAAATGTGTCAAACTAAAGCCAGGCACGTGGCAACCACGCGAGTACATCTTTTTAAATTCTAAGTCCGTATACAATATCTGTCCAACAGCAGGTCGATATTGTGTAACAGTCGGAACACGTGCTGGCTAATTGCGGATTACCTACGCTGGCCTTCTCTTTTCAGCCTAACAAGTTAAATCGACTTAAATGTTTGTTCACAAAATACCGCGCGTTATGTATGGTGACACGGGCTTAGTATGTACGGCGATTTCGGTGGAATCTTTTTAACCCATTTACATATATGCCCAGTGGGTCGTTTTTGTCCCGAAAAATAGGTAACAGCTAACGCGCGATTTTGCAAAAGAAATTGCTTATTTGTGACGTCTGTGCTAAAGAAGAAATCGGAGACCAAAAATAGTTCTGAGCATATATGGGTTAACGAAGTTGTACCTATTCTTATGTCGCTTTTTGTTTATATGTAGCTACCTACATCATATTTCTGATTTATTTATACTGCATAGAATTGCCTAGAATATGCCTAAAATAGAACTATATTTGCGAATATGAAACACAAAGCAGATGAAACATCACAGTAAATATTAAATATTGTGTTGTCCTTACTAATATTATAAATCCGAAAGTAAATCTGTCTGTCTGCCTGTGCGTCTCTCTACCTCTTCACACTTAAACCGCGGAACCGATTTAAAATACGACATTTCGTCTTGAAATATTTTTAAACCCCGGGAAGGACATAGAATTCAGTGCATAGAATAGTTTTTATTCCGGAAAATTGCACAGTTCCCACGTGACAGCGATAAACGAATTCGCAGACGGAGTCGCGGGCAAAAGCTAGTATTAAATAAATTTAGACCAAGATTCTGCGATAAATGTGTTCATATAGTGCTTATGGCTAAAATAAAGTGGCTATCCGTCTAGACGCTGAAATCTTTTGTTACAGCCTCAGAGGTCGGGATTGATCGCTGCGGGCGGAGCCCCAGGCGCTGTTTCGCGCTCAGTTATTGTACAGCCGACACCAGTTTATATCTACTTACATACAATTTAGGAAACAATATCATTTTTTTTTGCATAACAAATATTGCTTCTGTAAATAGTTAGTTATAGGTACTTTTGATACCTGCGTTATTTTTCTTTGGAATAAAACTTCAATTTGCAGATGAAAATTGTTTTTAAGGATAAAATTAGAAAATTCCAGTGTTTTTTTTTACTTTACTAGCATTTTATTTTCAACTTTAGACGATAACTAATTTAGAACTTAGAAGTGTTAGCACGAATCTATTGTGAACATCTATAATTATATATAAAAGAAGAAACTGACTGACTGACTGACTGACTGACTTATAGATCAACGCACACAGCCCAAACCGCTGGGCCTAAAAACTTGAAATTTGGTACAGGTGTTCTTTTTATGATGTAAGTGAGCACTGAGAAAGGATTTTTAGAAATTCATCCCCTAAGGGGGTGAAATAGGGGGGTTAAGTTTATATGGAATTTTCTCATTTCTGGACTTACTTAGAAGTATGAAAATAGGTGTATAAGTTCTCGATTACAATTGGCTAAGTAAAGTTTTTTGGAGAGGCGCTAATTATATTTTTTTTCGATAGTCGACGTCTTAATAATCGAGGAACGAGCTCTTTTATTTTTATTTCCTCTTATTAATTAGAAATATTTTTTTAAGTGGTCGATATGACGTTTGTGAGATTGAAATTGCAGAACCGTTGAGGGCTTAGTACTTAGTAGAAACAGTAAAAAAAAAAAAACGAAGTCAACTGTCACTGCTGTCACTGTCAAGTAGAATCTAACCTAAAACCGTTTTATTTACTTTGCGATTTGGTGCGATCAGTGTTTTTTGGATAATTTTTAAAGACCTCTCAGCACAAACTCAGTACTTTAAAATTTGCCGCATTTCTCCACGACCTTTGCATGATAATTGGACCACGATTGGATAGTTTCGACGACTATTTTGGCTCTGCTTCTTCGACAACGCTATCTTGCAGTCTCGACGACACTTGGCTTGATATTTGGACTGCCTTACGAGTAAATTCGAATCACAGTATCCCTACAATGGGTTCAGACGACTCCGACAGTATTCGAGTTGAAATGGAGCATTACAGAAATGTTCTCTAATGCTTTGTACGTTGGTCTATGAAATACAGACGAGATTTTCAGAATTCTGCGTATTTATGCATCCTAGTCTTTACAAGCGACTTTGTGCAAGTCAGCTTCATCTTCCACTGCAAGTTGCTCATCAACAACATGATTATACGAACCCTCTAGCCCTTCAACATCAAACACAGCAAAGGAGAACATAACAGAAGGGAGAGATATCGTGTTTTTTTACCAAAACAATAAAAAGGACATGGTCTCAGTAAGAGTCATGCTATACATTAAAATATTTATGCACAAATGGGTTTATATTCTTTATTTCAAAGTGTATTGAAGGAAGAGTTTCTGCTTAATCATTTACAGAATGAAGTGGCTTTGTGTGGCTACTAAAAAGGGGGTGATTCCATATAAAGTCATAGCGACCTTGAGGTTACATGTGAAATGCGTGACTTGAAGATTAAAAGAATCCGTATTTTTGAAGCGTCTCTGTTATTAACCATAACCACATAAAATTATGTAGACAAAGCTGTCTTATTGCATGTGTTTTAGATAGTTTTAGTTAATTTGCAGAGTAATATAATAAAAATGCAATAATTTATGTTTTATTTATTTCATAAATGTACAAATTATCATAAAAACGTTTAGCATAAGCTAAACGCATTGCATGTGTTTTAGATGGTTTTAGTTAATTTGCAGAGTAATATAATAAAAATGCAATAATTTATATTGTTTTTATTAAATAAAAATATTAAATAAATATCATGGGACACTTGACACCAATTGACCTAGTCCCAAACTAAGCAAAGCTTGTACTATGGATACTAGGCAACGGATAAACATACTTATATAGATAAATACATACTTAAATACATATTAAACATCCAAGACCCGAGAACAAACATTTGTGTTATTCACACAAATATCTGCCCCGGCCGGGATTCGAACCCAGGACCTCAAGCTTCATAGTCAGGTTCTCTAACCACTTAGCCATCCGGTCGTCCCGAATATTTCATAAATACACAAATTATCATAAAAACGTTTAGCATAAACATATGTCTCAAAAGACCTGATTTATTGGAACATGTATATAATATTCCTGGCAAAGGGTAATTTAAAAACAAGTCGTATTTTTAATAAATTAAATATTGTGCCATCCCCATAAAGGCATTAAAAGTACTACTAAGAAATACAAGGAAATATAACACAAATATTATATGTGTTAAACCGGGATTTTAGTTTACTTTTGCATCAAAAGATGTCTCTATCTCGTCTCAAGGAAAAGCTGAATCGCGCTGTAAAGATTTTTCCGGCAGGCTATAAAAGGGCTGTCAATCATATTAAACTTTTCATTTCCTAAGCAACCATGGTTTGATTAACTTGTGTGTTATATGTGTAAACAATATGCGTACCATTGATCATAAGTTATAACAAAACCGTGGTGATTTACTTGTATTTTTAGTACTTGTACTTGTGACAGTGACCCTAGATTGTATTGTTTGTTCTACCAGTTGAACTGGATGTGTGTATATATACTAGCTTTTGCCCGCGGCTTCGCCCGCGTGGAATTCGGTTGTTCCGCGATGTTCCCTCGGGAACTGTTTATTTTTCCGGGATAAAAAGTAGCCTATATCACTCTGTGGCCCATAAACAATCTCTATGCCAAAATCACGTCGATCCGTCGCTCCAATGCGACGTGAAAGACGGAGAAACATACAAACACATACACTTTCGCATTTATAATATTAGTATGGATATATATGGCATTCAACCGTTTTATTTTGTCTGACTCTAATACATACATGACCGGGAATCGAACCTAATCAAAATCTCTGTGAGCAATGTTACAAATTCTGCACATTTTTTCGTTATTTTTGATGATGTAAATCATAAGTGAAAAGAAACATATTTTACAAGATTTTATTCGACTTGCAATGTACAAGTATGTATGTATTATAATTATAAACCAAAATGAGAATACAAATTTAAAGTACCATTAGCTTAGCACAGCAGTAAGTACTTATACTGATTACAGATTAGATGACAATGCAAGACAAGTATAGTCAACAAAAAGTATTGTGAGGAAAAATAAAAGCTTACACAAATAAAAACCAAAATTGATATATTTAAGAAAAAAATTTTGCTGACTGTACTTTTTATCGACTGTACTTGCATTGTCAACTAAAAATACATTTCTGTATTAAGAGATTGTCATGTTCAAAATTACATTTCCGTGCTAAATCTTAAATCTATTCTATTCTCTTCCATTAACCATTGAGGAGTTTCGTGGTACTTCTATGCCTCTTTTTTTATGGAAAAAATGCATGTCCTTGGAAAAAACAGGTTATGCTCCTTCACTGGCTTTTTCTTGCAACCAAAATAAAAACACCAATGTGTGTTTACATCCACCTGGAAAAAAGATCAAAATTATTATAAATCCTTACTTATATTTAATATTATAAACGTGAAAGGAACTCTGTCTGTGTATCTGTTAACTTTTCATGTTTCAACCGCTGAACTGATTTAGCCGAAATTCATTATGTAGGTAGTTGGAGTCCCGAGGAAGAACATAGGCTACTTTTTATCTCACAGTTTTATCCCGAAAAAATACATAGTACTTGCAGGAAGGCAATAAGCGAATTCTTCGTAGACAGAGTCGCGGGCAACAGCTAGTTATAATATAATGTTTCACTAACCACAGAAGTTTTACTCTATCATAATATTTACCACCTAATTCATACAAAAATTTGGGAAGCGCTAAAAGAAATGGGAATAGAACACAAGTACATAAGACTTATAAAAAATGTCTACATAAACAGCACAGCATGCATCCAACTAGAAAAGAAAGGTAACATGTTTCAAATACAAAAAGGAGTAAGGCAAGGGGATCCTCTCTCGCCCGCACTGTTCCTAGCTGTATTAGAGAGGATCTTCAGGAATCTCGAATGGGAAGACCTAGGCATAACTATAGATGGGCGCAAATTAACCCACTTACGATTTGCGGACGATATTGTGCTATTCGCAAAAACGTCAGAAGATTTAAACAAGATGATCAACGATCTAGCATCTGAGAGCGCAAAGACCGGGCTGAAGCTAAATCCAGAAAAAAACAAAAATTATGACCAACGGTAATAAAGATCCAGTATCAGTAGAGAAGACTCAGATCACCTATGCGGAAGAATACATATATCTCGGCCAACTGATGTCTCCAAAAGATAATATAAACAAAGAAGTTGAAAGAAGAATTGCAAACAGCTGGAAAAAGTATTGGGGTTTAAAGGAAATAATGAAAGACAAAAATCTACACATAACAACTAAAACCAAACTATTTAATGCATGCGTCCTGCCGATATTGGCATATGGTAGCGAAACATGGGCTCTAACAAAGAACATAACAAGTAAACTTTCGGTATGCCAACGCGCGATGGAAAGAAGCATGATAGGAATAAAAAAAACAGACAAAGTAAGAAACAGCCACATCAGACACAAGACTAAAGTCCAAGATATATCGCGGAAAATAAGAAGGCAAAAATGGAAATGGGCAGGTCACATACTGAGAGGGAAAGAAAAATGGAGCAAAATAGTTACACAATGGTACCCGAGAAATGGGAAAAGAAAAAGGGGAAGACCACAAGGAAGGTGGGATGACGATATCAGACAGGTCGCAGGAATATCATGGAATAGAGTGGCTATAGAAAGACGAGAATGGAGAAGATTGGAGGAGGCCTTTGCCACCTGGCAAACGGACATGCAAAAAATAAGCAAACGAGATATCTACGAATAAAAGAGAAGGAAGGAAGTGATGAAATACATTTATACATTCTTGCAATGTTACATGCTGTCCGATTAAAGGCTTATAATAATAATAATAATAATAATAATAATATTTACCAGCCAATGCAGAACAACATCACCTGTCGCATCAATCACATTGTCAGTTGATATCTAAGTAAATGGTCACAATATAGGTAATATGTTTTTGTTATTCTGTGCTCTCAAACAACTTTGGTCCGGCAACATATTCAACTTTTGATGCCCTAAAATGTAATGTAAAAAAATAGACAAGAAACTGTATTGATATACTTTTGTACTTACGTTCATCCATTTTACCGGGTGCGGACAAGAGTGCTTTATCTCCTTTGATTTCGGCAACATTGTATACTTATCACTGGTGTCAAAATATTCTAGACTCATAGCCATGTGTGGCAAGTTCCTTGAATCTGCTCGTACAAATTCACTAATTTCGTATTGAAATTTGAAGCCGCTAAAATAGAAAATATGGTCCAAAAGTCAAGCCAAGTGTCGTCGAGACTGCAAGATAGCGTTGTCGAAGAAGCAGAGCCAAAATAGTCGTCGAAACTATCCAATCGTGGTCCAATTTTCATGCAAAGGTCGTGGAGAAATGCGGCAAATTTTAAAGTACTGAGTTTGTGCTGAGAGGTCTTTAAAAATTATCCAAAAAACACTGATCGCACCAAATCGCAAAGTAAATAAAACGCTTTTAGGTTAGATTCTACTTGACAGTGACAGCAGTGACAGTTGACTTCGTTTTTTTTTTTTTAATGTTTCTACTAAATGCTAAGCCCTCAACGGTTCTGCAATTTCAATCTCACAAACGTCATATCGACCACTTAAAAAAATATTTCTAATTAATAAGAGGAAATAAAAATAAAAGAGCTGCAGTTCCTCGATTATTAAGACGTCGACTATCGAAGAAAAATATATTTAGCACACCTTTTGACCTTTTGAACACCTGTAAATTACTACAGGAATCGAAAGAGTTTTTCCTCCTGAACATGGGAAAATATTTATTATCATTTAAATCTCCATATTTCAAAAAAAATAAAAAAATATAGCTGAATTTGCCAACACTACCACAGAATAGATATGATTCCTTTGCCTTTTTTCACCAGAAAAAGGAGCTCTCATAATTTTGACAACTTCTACGTCAGATTTCCGTGACCTTTTTTTTAATAGAGACTAGATAAAAGTAATGGATCTATTGTGTGGTAGTTTTGGAGTTATGTCCTTTTAGAATAAGCACATCTTAAAAAAAATGTAATAAATTAATTAATAATTGTAGCGAAATTTTAAAAATATTAGCGTCTTTCTCTTTCCAACCAGAATACAGAGAACGAATCAAATTATAGTCTTAGAATCTTGTTAATTAAAAATTATCTGTGTAAGTAAAATGGATAAAATTCCCCCCTAAAGGGGTAAAATGGGGAGTAAAGTTTGTATGGGAATTTTCTCATTTCTGGACTTAGAAGTATGAAAATAGGTATACAAGTTCTCGATTAGAATTAAAAATTATCTGTGTAGGTGAAATGGATAAAATTCCCCCCTAAAGGGGTAAAATGGGGGGGTAAAGTTTGTATGGAAATTTTCTCATTTCAGGACTTAGAGGTATGAAAATAGGTGTAAATATAAGTTCTCGATTACAATTAAAAAATATGTGTAGGTGAAATGGATAAAATTCTCCCCTAAAGGGGTAAAATGGGGGGGTAACGTTTGTATGGAAATTTTCTCATTTCTGGACTAAGAAATATGAAAATAGGTGTATAAGTTCTTGATTACAGTTAAAAAATATCTGTGTAAATGAAATGGATAAAATTCTCCCCTAAAAGGGGAAGTTTGTATGGAAATTTTCTCATTTCTAGACTTAGCATTATGATAATTGGTAGGTATAGTTACAGGGTCCTAATTAAAAATTAAAAATGATCTGCGTAGGTAAAGAAAGAAAAAGTAGCTTTCTATTTACTAGGGGGGAGTTTCTATGAGACTTCCTTATTTCTAGACTAAAAAAAATATGGCTGGTCACAATTTAAAATGATCCGTATGGTGTTGGCGACTTCAATAGGGGAGGGGGTTTTTCATACAAAATGTACACATAAATATTTAAAATGTGTGAAATCAATTTGCAAATAATTATGCAGTAGGTACCTTACTTAAAAATTACTCATTGGGTTGTGCATAATAAAATCAATAATATTAATATACGCGTAATTTTTGTGTGATTATCCGTTCTTATTTATCTTTTACCTAATTTACAAAATATTATGTATAGTGAAATTTCGAATATATACTTCGGGTTCTAGAGTAAGATTCGGTTCTCGCCGGAAGCACACGAGATAATTAATTTACTCTCGTGCTTTGCATAAAACTTCCCATAAACTAGCTTCAAAACTGGTAAAAATGTTGTTTATAGCGAAGTACTTTAGTAAACTGTTACCTATAGTTTACAGCAGTACTTCGCTATGCACACAGATACAAATGTCAAAATTATAACGGGGGTTAATTAAAACATGCCCATATAACTAAAGTACACGCGGACGAAGTCGCGGGCAAAAGCTAGTAGGTAAATATAGCTACTTAGATTTGTTTTATTCACCTTTCTTTGTTGACCAACAAAATAATGCTCTGAACAATTTGTGAAATGGGTGCATTAGGTCCATGAAGTGTTCAGGTCGACTCTTTTTAATTTGATTTGAATTATTCGTTGTTAAAAAAAAAATCGAGCCCAGTTTATAGGGTAGGTACTACGATGGACCGACGAGTGTATGGTCGCCGGAGAGTAAGTGGACGTAGAAAGTACGCACACGTTTATTATGGAAGATACGTTCAACTTTAGTGACGGACGGACGTCTCCAGGTTATTGGAGGAATAAAATAGTTAGGTTTAGGTATCTGCAGTGAACTGTACACACCATGTCTCGGAAACTTCTTTGTCAGGGCACATGGGTTGACTTATTACAGTTACTTATGTCTGCGTGTGTTCACGTCGTTTTTTGTCAAGTAAAGGTCAACACAGAGCTTTTATTTTTCATCAGATCACTCCTGTTCGACCCGGCATTTTTGGGAGCCGATTTTCTTTTAAATTGTTTGAAACCTGTGTTTTAAACTTAAAGTATTATGACATGAAATGACGTAGGTACCTAAGGTTAAAAGCATAGGTACATATATTTTTACTATCGATATGATCACTTGATAGTCTAAACCCTTAATAAGGTAGAAGCGATTTAGCGACCACTTGCATTGAGTTGGAAACTGAACCTTATTAATTTCCATTGTAATTATTGAAAATACGACTAGCTTTAAAAATATTCTTTGTCAGGTATGTATTCGATAGCTGCTTTTGACTCTGTGGTAGTATGCTCCAATAAATATGGCCTTATTAAAGGTTAATTTATATAATACTACAGTAGATGCTTCACTTTTTTGTAACCACGATCACCGCAATACGAAATAGGTATTTTGTGCACAATAAGTAGAGCTAATTTTTTAGTTGAGCTCATCGTTTCGTTACAACCAAGCAGCCTATCATACAAACGCTAGAAACACAGCTCCATTGAAATGTGAGGGTACCGTAAAACGAATGTAAAACAGTATTTTCAGTTTGATAAAATCGTTTAAGTTTACGTGGCGTGAAAACGTGTTATCTAGCTCAAACCATGGCCGAAACAGTGATGGCGGAAGAGATAGTGCTTGTTATATTGTTGACGAAGAACTGTATACCTTGACCCTGCAAACAATACTAGAAGACGTTCAAAAAGCGAGTACCTTACAGAGAGTGGAATTTTCATGGCATTTTTTGACCTGTCATAGTGACTTCTCACTTATCGACTCTACCTAAATGATGTCGATGTATTAGACTTTAAATTAGATTGTCGTAAACTTATCATGTTATGTAGAGCGTTCTTTTTCCGCATACAAATGGATATTTGACTGTAAAAGAACTAGTTTGAAACCGGAAAATACGAAAAAAAAAACTATTTCTTTTATAGAGACATTAATGGAACACTTGTTAACATTACAACAGAAGAATTTCAACATGAAATTGAAAAAAAAAACTGAAGTGAAATTATTAAATTAGATATTGTTATCCATTCATTGTTCATTGCATATGTCTATTTCACATTTCAACTGCTCGAAAGTTAATTGAAAGAGATCGCTCTTTAACTTAAGGCCGCCTATTGTTTACCTCTACTTTTAATCTTCTTTAGAACCTATGTTGTGTATCGATATATGCGAGTAAGTATTTCTAAAGTCGATAAGTGAGAAGTCACTATGACAGGTCAAAAAATGCCATGAAAATTCCGCTCACTGTAATAACCAGCCCGAAAATAATAAATTAACTTTGTTTTAAAAAATATAAACATAAGCAAGTAGATACTTTACAATATCGTTAAGATGGCTAAGTTTTATATTCATCATTGTCAGAAAAAAACTTGGGAGAACATGTACGTGATTCTTTTCCACAGGGATTTTTGTACCTAAATAATAGCTATGACACTGAATATTATTATATCTCTAGTTATTGCAGAACGATTTTCCTCAAAAATATGACAGCTTTTAGAGTGAAATGTTTTATGAAAGCACCCTACATTTTTTGTAAAAAAGTAAATTAATAAAGAATTGACAACCGTAGAGATCTCTGTATATATATCTTTAAGGGATCTCTACCAGCCAACCTTTGAGTAGATGAGAGGAACATACACCTAGTTAGGGACCGACAAAAAGTAATAAAAATAATAAAATAATAAAGGTGATAAAATTCATAAGTCATCTCATCATCATCACATTTTTTTATCGCATGTTTGCATTTAACTCGTGACGAATATTATTCGATCTTCTTAATTGCTAGGATAGCATATCTTGAAAAGTATTATAGGTGGCAGCGGGGACTGCCCTGTCGCCTCCTAAAGCGGAGAACTATTGATTTAAAGCAGTCAAACACAGGCACTTCTTTAAATTTACAGAAATTCATACTTAGGTATCACACTCATGGTCTGCCAAAATAATAAACCTAAAGGTTCTGCTTTAGCGACACATTTATTTGATAGGAAGTTGTTTAATAATTGATAGACCACTTTATTCCATACCATACCAAAAGTATGCTGACCTGACCAAATCATCTGATATGCATTATCAAGATCTACACAAACAAAGCGTAATGAAATAAATTCTTATTGTTCGTTTACAATAAATTTCGACATTAATTTAATACCTAGTATAGTGTGAGGGATACCACAAAGGAGAAATGGTTAAATAATATTAGAAGTTACCTGGTAGCAAATCAGCGCCATCCGCCCGTCGTGCGACCACGAGAAGTGCGTGACGGGCGTGCTGCGGTCGTTGATGAGCTCGATGCTCCAACGGCCCTCGTACTTGATCCACACGAAGATCACGCCCGAGCTGTCGCAGGACGCCAGCTTCTGGTAAGGCTCGTTCCATTTCACTAAGATCACCTGGAGAAGGGTTCATGGTTAGGGAGGAGTTTGAAAAGTTAGACGGTACTTGTACGAGCGTTTCAACCCCTATCAGTTTCCTGTCGCATATATTGAAGAAATATGACCGTTAGCAAGAATCTTTAGTGAGTTGTCCTTCCATTCTACCTGACTCATTTCTTCCGTATAAGCGACAGGAAACTGATAGCGGTTGAAACACTCGTAGGACTACCCAGACTTCTATGCCTATATCTAGGCCTTACGAGGAATGTGTTTATCGTAAACTTCATTTTCCTATCCTCGCTCCGCTGAGCTGTTTCCACTAGAGCTTAAGTAAGTAAGTAAGTTAAGTAAATGAAGCGTTTCTACTGGTGCAACAAATCCTCGCACATCTCTGGTAGAAACGCAATCTAAAATCGAATTACCCATACAATCGTATGGTAGGTATATTTCCTGTCCTGTTACAATAACGCTTTCCAGTTAGACGGTTTTTCACAGGTAATTGGGCCAATCAACTATTTTACCGATACTTTCGGCGTCTCCTGCGTTACCAAAATTGTCTCTGGCGTTACCAAAAAATCGCACTTCCAACAAGATATTTCACGGTTTAATAGCTTAAACTTACGTAGGATGGCACGTATTCATGTACACCATCTACTAAATTACAGAAAAAACATGTTTACTTACAAAAATCTGCAATTGTTTGAAAAATGTCACGGACAGATTATAATGTCGGTAAAAAAGTTGATTGGCCCAATTAGCGGTTAACATGGTCCAACTTTTTCAACTCTACCCGTTAGATATGTTAGAAGTATTCTGAACGTATGCTTTTAGTAGGTAAATCAGATAAGTAACACTATATTCAACAGACTAAGCAGGGAGGAGATTTTTGAAATAAATAATTGCGCTGAATATCTATACATACGTAGGCGGGATGATAAGTAACAGGCCTTTGCAATTTAAAATTAAAAAAATTAAAAAAAACTATACTATTTTTAAAAGCGTGTCTCTGGCTATCTGCGTTCTAAATTTGAATCGGGTGGTGTGACAATTTAATCGATTTGTTGTCATTTGAAAATATATTCTGTCGATTGATTTCAAAATGGATAGATTTGAACAACGAGCGGTAATTAAGTTTCTGTTTATGAAGAGGATGAAGGGGACAGAAATTTATGAAGAGTTAAACAATGTGTTGGGTGAATGTGCTCTATCTTATGCCGCGGTAAAAAACTGGGTGGCCGAATTTAAACGCGGCCGTACATGTGTCCAAGATGAAGTCCGCCCCGGACGTCCTAAAAGTGTTACGACTCCAGAAATGGTGACCAAAGTGCATGATTTGGTTTTGGCCGATCGACGATTGAAGTTATCTGAAATAGCTGACACTATAGGTATCTCGAAAGAACGGGTACATCATATCCTAAGTGAAGAATTGCATATGAAGAAGTTATCCGCCCGTTGGGTGCCGCGATTGCTTACGCAAGATCAAAAAAGGATTCGGGAGCAAAACTCGAAAGATTGTTTGAACCGTTTTGAGCGTAATAAAGCTGATTTTTTGCGTCGATTTGTAACAACTGATGAAACATGGGTTCACCATTACACACCAGAATCAAAAATACAATCAAAGCAATGGACCGAATCTGGGTGTTCGGCTCCTAAAAAAGCTATGGCTGTAAAATCAGCGGGGAAGGTGACGGCTTCAGTTTTTTGGGATGCTAGTGGAATTTTGATGATAGATTACCTTCCTAAAGGTCAAACAATTACTGGAGAATATTACGCTAATCTTTTAGATAAACTGCATCAATGCATTCAGGAAAAACGACCAAGTTTAGCGAAAAAAAAAATCATCTTCCATCAAGATAACGCTCGAGTTCACACGTGTGTTAAAGCTATGGCAAAAATCAACGAATTAAAGTTTGATTTGCTGCCACACCCACCTTATTCGCCTGACCTAGCACCATCAGACTTCCATCTGTTCCCTAAGCTGAAAACTTTTTTGGGTGGACAGAAATTTGCCACAAATGATGAAGTTATAGCCGCTGTAGAGGAGTATTTTGCAGGCCTTGAGAAAAGTCATTTTATGGAGGGCATTAAAGCTTTAGAACGAAGATGTAATAAATGCATAGAACTACACGGAGACTATGTCGAAAAATAAAATCAGATTTATCACGAAAACATTAGTATTTTTTCATAAGGCTAGTTACTTATCATCCCGCCCTCGTATATTACAAAATTACAGCTCTAATTATCTAAGTATCTGATTATTTGAGCTCTATAGAGGTTGTAGCAATATAGAGATATTCAGAATTTTCGAATGTTACCTACATAATAATCACGGATGTAGTTTGAAACATATTACTGGTCTCTAGATACATAGATATTTAGAAAAAATACCCTCAAACTTACGCGTATGGAATAGCGTTACGCCTGGAACTAACGTCACGATTTCATTGGGAATACTCGACTGAGAATAATAATTACGTTATTGACATTTGCGACGAAAATACCAGCTATTAGGTCTACATTTCGGAAAGATGATACAGTAAAAAAAAATGGGAACATACTTAATTCAAAATAAAAATATGTCTACCCACTATAAAAGGTTTTTTTGCATCTACCTACTTAAAAACCTCTGCTTTGTTGACAAACAATACGCAAGTACTTAACCTGTTTTATTTCGTACCTGGGACATTATTTGAGCCTTTTAACTGCTTCATTTTTTTATGAAAGGGCTGTAGAATTTGATGACATTTTTGATCATTTTTAGACATCCTTTACTTGTAGTAAACTCCAATTCAATAGAATCTGACAATCCTGTAGACACTTCCAGCCTACTAATATAAACACCGGGCTGCCTAAGGCTTTGTGATGTGACTATTATTCTTTTTTGATTCCTTTTAGATGATAATTGCAACAACAGGGACATATATAATCAAGTGTGCCCACGATAGGGTGTCTTAAATATGTAGAAAATTGACAGATTCTATTGAATTGTACTTTAAATAACCTGGAAACTGTAACAGAATCTTCTGCCATGTCAACAATAACGTGCCCACAAAAATCATACGGAATAAACAATCGAATAACGACCCACCTAAAGTAAGTTAATGTATCTAACTACTATAAACTGTTAGATACTTAATAGCTATGCGACTTGTAGAGTAAGGCGCATCTGTTCAGTTTCTAAGGACCGTTTCACCATAAAGAGGTGCCAGGTGGCCAACTAGCAGGAAACTACATTCTTTGGAGTACATGTTTTCTGTGTTGGGGGGGTATGGTATGACCTCCTTAATATCCACTGCAGATGTGTCTTTCTAGTTAACGGAGAAGGAAAAACAGATAAGCACTAGGTAGGAACGTATACAGGATTTCATGCAGTATTAGTATTTGGTGGTGATCTCTTACCATCAGGAGACCCACTTGCTCGTTTTCCATCCAATCAAATAAATAAATTAATTAATAAATTTGATTCAAAAAAATCCCGTAACTTTTTATGCGTCCTAACACTTCAACAACACAAACAAACAAAGTTTACCTTTCATTATCTTTCTATAGATCTAAAGCAGAGCGTATCTAAAGACTAAGAAGTCAGCAAAAGCACAGAAGTAATTGGTGATAGTCTTTGATTATATACAATAGTCACTAGTAAATGAAAAGTAAACCTAGTAGTAGGTACTTACCTGAAAAGGTAGGGTTTGGTGAAACTATATTTGTACAACTATATCTATGTAATTAACTATAGGTAACCTGAATTCCACACACAATATATGATTATGATTAAAATACTTAAGCTATTTACTATGTATCTAGGCAAGTCACTACTTACAAGTACTTACTATACTATCGGTTGGGCACAAGAATCCAATTACGTGACTCGGTGAACCAGCCAACCAAGCCAATCATAACCATCGGTCATACTTAAGAGGATTGGGAAGCAAATTCACAAAATTAACCTTTTCAATACAACCGTATAATAGTAACGTTTTTCCACCCCCTCTACCTACGCGTTTGTTAATAGTTATTTGATATGTTGTCACGTTGTATAATACATGTTAGATAGGTAGATAATGCCAAAATGTGTCTTGTACGAAACCACTAATACCTATAAGAATATAATTAATTTTCTTGATCAAAGTAAAGAAAAACTGTCAAGAGCGTGTCGGATACGCCCAAAATAGGGTAGTATCAGTAATATTTTTCTAAGGATTTCGTATTTTATACGCAATCTTCCAAGTTTAGGTAAATTTTATACCTTAGGCTGCTATTTACTTTTAAACTACTAATAATTTTCAAGCAAACTTAAACGTTATAGTTTTCCTTGTAAGTTTGATATAAGTACTTGCTATCATCCTAAATTTTTTCAAATTTTTCCCCCCACTAGATTTTAGAGGGGGAGGCGCTCGATTTTAATGAAAATTTGCAATTTAAAGTTGAATATTTCGCAAACACATCACTGAGTCAAAAAATCGTCTTAGCGACCCCCTAATGATTTTAAAAGACCTATCCAACGATATCCCACACTATAGGGTTGGATGAGAAAAAAATCACCCTCACTTTACGTCTATGGGAGGTACCCTAAAAAAAATTCTAACATTGTTAGTCCCTGAGCAAAGCCGCGGACGGGCAGATAGACAGACAGACAGACATGGCGAAACTATAAGGGTTCCGTTTTTGCCATTTTGGCTCCGGAACCCTAAAAACGAAAAGAGAAAACTTTTGCGGTGAACCAAAATTTGGTCTAACCTAAAGATGTTTACGGGATAGAAACTGCTTTGGTCGCTTGTACAAAAAATTAGCAGATCCGTAAATATGAACTTGTTAGCCAGAGTTTCCACCAATAAATGTATATACCCATAGCGTGTGCAAATGCCTAAATAAATAAGATTCAGAGAAAAAATATACGTCCGGACCCGGACGTAATTTATCCGCAGTCTGAATAGCTCGGCCGGTAGGTACCCCAAATAAATAAAAAATAATCATACATCATTTATGGAATGGAGTAGACGTTATCGCGGACAATAAACCCGAGAGGCATTTCATGCCCGCGCGTGTCCGGGGCTCCGGGCCTCCGCAGTCCGCGCTGAGCTTAAGAAGATATTTAAGAACGATAAATTGTAAGTGTGAAGCAGAATATAAGTGCACATGCCTATTTAACAAAGAGTTGTTATTTCAAAAGTAGCGGTAATCTCACCAAATATGCAAATGGAGAAAGAAATTCAGAGGAGAATCAATAACACTTGGGCTCGCTATTGGTCACTCAAAAACATAATGAAAAATAAAGATTTTCCTATAGCACAAAAGAGTAAAGTGTACAACTTGTGCATTTTTCAAAAAATAAAAGTTTGTCAACAGGGAATGGAGAGGAGCATTTTACACATAAAACTCAGCGACAAATGGAGACTGACCAAAATTAGAAAGGCAAGGTGACAGCTGATGTCTCTCGTAAGATAAGAAGACTGAAATGGCGATGGACGGACAGGCTGTGATAAGGTCAGGGACGGTCAGCGAGAGAGAAATGGTCTAGAGATGTCACACTTTGGTACCTTAGGGATGGCAAAAGAACTAGAGGAGGGCAACACAAGAGGTGGGAGGATGACCTGCCTAAAGAGTTTAGAAGAGAAGCGAGGGATAGACGAGAATGGCAGCGGCTGGAGGAGGCCTATGTCCTGGAGACAACCTGATACGAATGTGGCTGGTGTCAACAAACTATAATGTTGTATTTTATTAACAGTGAATAAAGGCTATTTTTATTTTATACAACTCCTTTCGGACGGTCGGGAAGCAAATATTCCGATTATATAGAAAAATATTTACATACATTTACAAAAAATAAGTGTGCGGTATGCATCACTTTAGCCACATAATCAAATTAAGAAGCCGTACAAAGTACGGAAGGCCAAAAGTCCTGACAAATCCGGACGGTAACCCTATCCAAAACTCTTGAAGCATTTCCGTCTGATTCGGACACTTGACGGCACATACTTCCGTAGGCCGAGAGTATTTGCTTTATGTGCGGCATTAAAGAAACAAAAGCTACCCGCTGTAAGCGCTTCATGAAACAAAGCCGAGGAGTTCTTAGTAAGGACTTACACCATCTGCAAATGTCGGAGCTTTGAGATACTTAAACAGCGTAATAACTTATGTTTTGGTAGCTAACATTGTAAAAATATAGCTAAGGTTGCACAAATTTCAACGCTATGGTTGTGAGAGATATATCTCAGCTATGAGAAAATGACGATATCTGAAGTACAAGTTTGATACATATATGGCATATAGGTAACGCCGCGCGCTCACTGCAAGGTATAGGCCTAAGTATACCTACCACCAAAAGTAAATAGGTACCTAAAAAAGCTAATACGGGTTTTATTAAGGTAAAAAGATGTGTTTGTTACTTACTGTTTTCGTTGCTAACCTTTGAAATGTACACTATAGCACCTACACTGCTGCCTCATATAACAATCGATCAAGGAAAATTTTAAATATACTACCTATAATACGTCTTTAATATGTTATATACAACCACGTACAACGTTGAAATTAATGATAAACGAATTCTTCATCGGCGAAGTCGCGGGCAACAGCTAGTTAAACATAGTTCATTCAAGCGACGAATCCAGGTAAATAACTAAGAAAGTGTTTAATAAAGTCCGCAAGGGCGTCGCGAGGTCCATTTTCCCGTTTTTATTTTCCTCTACAATTAAAACGAGTGCTTTATGTTCCTCATAATGAGTTTCCTTGCGACGAACTTTTTTATTTAGGGTACCTACTCTCGGCACGAATATTAAACAGTTTTTTCGTGAAAGACAAATTACCGACAAGAATTGCGCCAGCAAACAATTAAGTACGAAGAGAATTAGATATTAGATCCGAGATTTTTATGATTAAATTATTCCAAGAAAGGAAAATTTGCTTCAGCGTTTTTACGATATTATGATAGACTTGATACTGGGTTAGCTGGAAGAGATCCCTGAGCTGGGATAAGCTCGCCTTTGTTCTCCTCTCTATTTATATTTGTATTTTTTATTTTTATGTGCAATAAAGAGTTTACATACATACAATGTGTAGGTAATAAAGACTACAAGTAGGTAGGGTAAAGTTACGTAGCTGTCGTGGCACACTTACGTCAGGTCAAGATCTTCGGTACCGGTTCTTTGATTATTTACAATAAAAATCCCAGGATTCCACGAGAACTTCGGAATGTAGATTTCCTGATAGCAGGCCATGTGTCCCCGCAGTTTGTATAATTGGTCCGCAGCTGCAGTTCGTGCGGCTGCCGCCGCGCGTGCGACGACGTAGCGTCGTGCTTAGAAAGCCACGCAGGTTGAGCGATCAGCCGTGGCGTGATACACTTACGTCAGATTTGTGTCCCCGCAGGTTGTAGTTGGTCCGAAGCGGCATTTTCTGCGGCCGCCACGCTTGCGACGATGTGGCGTGATTATGACAAGCAAGACACTTTGAGTAGTCAGTCGTGGCGTGATGATACACTTACGTCAGATCTGTGTCCCCGCAGGTTGTAGTTGGTCCGAAGCGGCATTTCCTGCGGCCGCCACGATTGCGACGATGCGGCGTGATTATGAACAAGCAAGACACTTTGAGTAGTCAGTCGTGGCGTGATGATACACTTACGTCAGATCTGTGTCCCCTTAAGTTATAGTTTGTCCGCAGCGGCAGTTCGTGCGGCCGCCGCGCTTGCGACGACGTGAACGTGACGCCGACGACGCCACGCACGTTGCCCGTCGCTAGCCACCCTTCTTGGTAGTAGTTGGTCCGGTTCAACTTCCAACCCTCCTCCTGGACAAAGCATTTAATTAATTAATGATGATGATGATGAACTGGTGGGTGACATTAGTTTGGACGATTTTCACCAGCTGACGCAAGCTGAAGCATGCTTGTAAATAGCTTTAATTGGCTTAGTGAAAGAAGTAGTACAGACGTTCCCTTACTATGCAGCAAAATATATACCTAATATTGTACCTGTAACTGAAAAAGTTCATAGGTAAATAATACATGTAAGTACAGACTCATTCCTAAATTAACGATCTACCATAAACGAAGCGGAACTTGTTGAAATAGATTAAGTAGCAGTCAAGCATGATACGAGTTTGAAGAGGAGGCGAAAATTTCCTGATTAGTCCTACTCGGAAACATTTTGCCGCTCGGCACTCCAGACGGTGTACCTACCTAAAGACATAATTAAGAGGAAGTGAGGGCAATTAACAATTGAATTGGCCGTGTCCTGGCGGGCCCAGAGCCGGAGATCGAACGCGAAATTGGCTATTAGCCAGATATTACGTGATCTGAGCCGCTCTACATTAATCCAACAATCCCACCCAATTAACGCCAATTTCTAAACCATTTCCTCTCCCATAAGTGTTACCCATTTCAACAAATACAAACACCTTTGGTGGCGATATCAAAGCAACAGGTTACAAGGGTAGCTGGCGAAGCAATCACGAAAACGGAATACACACATTTTATGATTTTAATTAAACAAGCCTGACTATTATAATGAATTTCCACCGACCGAATTTATTAACGCCGAGCGGCGTGTTCCTGACAACTTTTATTAAGCGATCCTCTATATACAAAGACTGTTTATCTAAAATAAACAATAAGTTACGCTGCCAGTGCTCGCGTCTTCAGACTACACTAAAGGATCCATACAAGTAATAAACAGCTTTATGCGAGCGTCTCAAATAACAGATGACTCGTATATGTTAATTGAGGCAAATAAACATACTGCCAATTTCATTTTCTACACCCACGGCATATTAAAATACGAAGCCGAAGCAAGCTCTGACTTTGCAGACGCGAACAAGACAAAAGAAAAACTGATGCGAGAATTACTCTTCTTAGTTGGAAAGTGTACTAAGAAGTCAGCACGTATTTGGGACACGATTTTTAATTTTCCATGATGAAACCCGTGCTGGAAACTCGTACTTTTGACTTTGTGCTAAAATGTTTGTTTACTTAGCTTAGTGTATGATGATTAAAATGATTAAATATTTTCTGTTTTGGGAAGCTTCCATGATGTGTAATTTGATTAGGTACATACTCGTATCGTCCGTAGGTGGATCATAGTAGTAAACTTTGGACACCAATTAAAGTTTTCGGTTAGTCAAAATACCTCTAGATATCTTTGCGTAAGTATAAATGGCGGACCCGGTTTATCGTGGACATGAAGTTTTTTTTTTGTTGCGGGAAGTATACCTACCCATTTCGCTCAAATGTGATTTCTTTCAATCATGGGCCACCGAGCAAGCGCGGCTGACATGAGGCCTATTCAACCAAATTAATATGTTTAGTCAATGTGTTTAGTCAACCAATTTGATTACTAGGCCACCATGGAACACTGTCATAGTGTCTATAACAATGTTTATCGAATGACGTAAAATGTCATTACGACACGGTTCTGTGATGGTTTTCTTTATGCCTGCTGGGTCTGCTACACAGCTACCTAAAACTTAATGAAGCAAATTTCATTTTTAACCGAGCCCAATATATACATAGTATGTAGGTGAGGTAGACGACTATAGTTCCACTCCTGCTGGCTCGTGCTGAGGCACCGACTTCAAACTAGTAGAAAATTATTTTCAAGGTTTTTGAAGTCGGTTCCATTTTTTATTTAAAAAAAAAATCTTTTTTCAGATTTATTATTGCAGGTTACATAAAAATAATACTGTGGGTACGTATGTTTCCAAGAAGCAGAGGCAATAGCGACGGATCGCGCTATGCCCGAGGGGCAGATTTTCTTACCGATGGCTGCCTGAACAAGACAGTGAAATTATTTTTTGTTTACCTACCTTTATCTGTCGTAAAGCTTATTTTGTTCCAATTTGTCCCTTTTCGTATCTAAATATTTTAAATGCTTGGGGAGGAAAATCGCAGGATTTGGAGTAAGGACTTATGTAGATATTTCTTTTCTGTTTTCGCCGTACCTAAATATATTTAGGTACGTATTTGTCACAGGATGGGAAGCTACATTCTCCCACATTCTGGAATAAAATAAATATTTTACACTTCTCATGCTCTTAAAATGTTACTTTAGTCTCTGCATATCGGGACTAAAGCTCCTTTTTAGGGTTAATAACGAAATGGCAAAAAACGGAACCCTTATGTATTCGTTATGTCTGTCTGTCTGTCTGTCCGTATGTCACAGCCACTTTTTTCGGAAACTATAAGAACTATACTGTTGAAACTTGGTAAGTAGATGTATTCTGTGAACCGCATTAAGATTTTCACACAAAAATAGAAACAAAAACAATAGGTACATTTTGGTGGTTCCCCGCATACTTAGAATGAAACTCGAAATTTTTTTTTCATCAAACCCATACGTGTGGGGTATCTATGGTTAGGTCTTCAAAAATGATACGTCTGTCTGTCTGTCTGTCTGTCCGTCCGTCCGCGGCTTTGCTCAGGGATTATCAATGCTAGAAAGCTGTAATTTTTCACGGATATATATGAAAACTATGCCGACAAAATGGTACAATAAAAAATTGAAAAAAGTCTTTTATAGGGTAGGTACCTCCCGTAGACGTAAAGTGGGGGTGTTTTTTTTTCTCATCCAACCCTATAGTGTGGGGTATCATTAGATAGGTCTTTTAAAACCATTAGTGGGTTGATAAGACGATTTTTTGATTCAGTGTTTTTTTTGCAAAATATTTAACTTTAAAATGCAATTTTTTTAATTAAAATCGAGCGTCCAACCCTCTAAAATCTAAACCGGTGGGTGGAAAAATTAAAAAAAAATCAGGATGATAGTAAGTAAATCAAACTTACAAGGAAAACTATAACGTTTAAGTTTGCTTGAAAATATTAGTAGTTTAAAAGTAAATAGCAGCCTAAGGTATAAAATTTACCTAAACTTGGAAGATTCCGTATAAAAAACGAAATCATTGGGATAATAATATTACTTAATTTTTTCGTAATGGCTATGGAACCCTATTTTGGGCGTGTATAACACGCTCTTGGCCGGTTTTTTATTCTCTAGAGATACAAGTTTTTTTTTTTAATTTACGTTGGAAACCCCAAACAGCCAACACGGTGTTAGTGAATGAAGGATTTTTAGGGCGTGGAAATAACCTCAAAATGCCAACTGTGCAAAAATATTTTAAAAAACACGATTTAGTTTCGTGAAACACAATTAATGATTACGAATATGAATCTATTCAGCATTAATTCATTTTAATATAAATAGTCCAATTAGTTTTAAAATTGTTTTAATTTTTTTTTTCTATTTGAATTTTGAACAAGTGGCCTGTCCATAAGTCGAGCGTACGTTTTTAAAAAGGTCTCAGGCCTGAAATATCAGTTTTCCTAAAATTTATTTTTCTCAAAATGTCTGCTTTTCAGAATGTCCACACGTCTTTTGCATTATGTCAGCTTCTCAAAATGTCAGCTATTTAAAATTGCCTGTCTCCAAGAATGACAGTTTTTTGTATAATGTTCGCTTTTCAGAAAGTGCTTATTCTCAAAATGTCTGCAACCGCAAAATATCCGCCTTCTTATACGTTGGCTTTCCAGAAAAGTCTTATTCCCAAAATGTCTCCAATCATGGTCTTCAAATTTCATCTAAATCGGTTCAGCGGTTTAGCCGTGAAAGAGTAACAGACAGACAGACTGAGTTACTTTCACATTTATAAGCATTGATTTTAGGTGATTTTAGTAAAAAACTGAACTACGCAAATCCCTTCGTTCGGGTACGAAACGGTAATTAATGTTATCTTGAATGCCAGTAATTTTATATTTGGTATAGATGTTTATGTTATCAAAGAGTAAGTAGGTATGCAAGGAATTAAACCTTTTACATTTAGAACATTGATTTGAAAATAAAGCAGACATTATGGGAAAACAAACATAACAAGACTATAGCCTATTTAAAAAAGTGAACATAACGGGAAAGCAGAAATTATGGTAATACTAATATTATAGGAATGTAAACATTATGAATAGACGACTTCCTGAGATTGTACACATTTTAAATAGCAGACATTTTGAGAAAGCTGACAAAATAGAGGTACTAACATTGTGAAAACGCAGACGTTTTGAGAATTGTACATTTTAGGAAAACAGACATTTGAGGCCTGAGCCTTAAAAAGTAATAATATTATAATTTTGAACAAAACATTGCTTTTTTTTCCTCGCATTCAAAGTGAAAAGTAGAGTGTTTAACGCGAGAATAAACAACCATCTCTCGCTCGCTCTTGCTCGTGTGGCTAAACATCTCGTGTCATTATGGCTTGTTTTAGTCCCTTGTTGAACAATCTACTACAATAGATAGGTATTTGACACCCGAAACACACATGACTGTAGCTCGCGCTTTTCATGCGAGTAGCTTGCACGCTGTGTCATATTTGTATGAAGATTGACGGACGTGCTACTTGTTCGAAATTCTGAGCTACAGGCATGTATTTCTTTCTAGCCTAACCATTAATTCCAAGACAGCGCTAATAAAAACAAAATAAACCAAGATTCATGTGACGTCACAGTTCAGTTTTACCATGCATGGCGAAGACCCGTCTAAAATTGTGATTCAAATACAAATAATCGGCAAATTAAGTATAATTAATTGCATTTATTTAGTTACTAGCTTTTGTCCGCGGCTTCGCCCGCGTGGAATTTGGTTATCGCGCGCTACTCCCTCGGGAACTGTGCGTTTTTCCGGGATAAAAAGTAGCCTATGTCACTCTCTGGCCCATAAACTATTTGTATGCCAAAAATCACGTCGATCCGTCGCTCCGTTTCGACGTGAAAGACGGACAAACATACACACAAACACACACACTTTCACATTTATAATATTAGTATGGATGGATAGGATAATGCTAATTATATATAACCTATACTGTATGTCCTACGAGTATATACAGTATTACCTATAACCAACCTATAACTTAAATAATTGTCAAGCGACTTCCTAAAAAAATAGAGCAACCTTTTTGATCCTTTCGAAGCACTTGCGACCACAATTACGTACCCTATTAGCCCTAATCTCTAATGGCAGCGATAGTGATATCTAGGGAGTAAATAAAGTGTAATTTTGGCCACAAATGTGAAGCCCTCGGATTCGGGTGCCGGCAACGATGACGCGGGCATTCCCTCCCTGGCCCATAAATTACCTAAACAATAACGTGCGCTACAAAAGTTTGAGGCCCGCAGTAAGGGAGTTTTTCTTACATTATTCGCGGTTTATTTGAGAGCCTACATACATAGCGCAGCTGTGGCAGTTTAAAAACACGCTGGAAGGGTAAAGTTTTAAGAGAGCCTAGGTTCAGTCAGCACCATAAGAGGATGCCACTGCCAAGGTAATGAAGAGAGATTTAGACCATTTCGAGCACCATATCTGCTCGTCTACTTCTGCTGCTGACGGTACGAGTAGGTACCTTAGAGTGACTGAATATGGAAGATAAATATTAATGTACGTACATATTATAAACATTAACGTAGAGCTGTTTTTAAAAAACAGCTTTGACTGTAAAATGTTTTTTTTTATTGTGCTTAAAATAAATCTAATAATTCACGTAGGTAGAAAGCTGTGGTAGCCTAGTGGTTTGAGCTACCTATCACCTCTCAAGCAGAGGTTCGTGGGTTCAAACCCCGGCCCGCAATTAAACATTTACCACGAGCTTTACGGTGAAGGAAAACAACGTGAAGAAACCTGCACACACCTGTGAAGTAATTCAATGGTATGTGTGAACTTTCCAATCCGCACCGGGCCTGTCGCGGCTAAGCGCGAATTATACCTGAAAGTGAGCTAACCTTAAACTGTAATTGACATTGTGTGTGTATTGGTAACACTGGCAGTATAATAAAGTAATTGTTTTATGGCACCTGACAGCTGTCACTAGTTTGAATTTTAACAGTCGAAAATAAGGCGGGACTGATAACGGAATAGGACATTAACTTGAATAAAGAGTATGTAAGGAGGATAGGAAAGAAGTTGCTCATTACGTTAGTGCATCCAGTAAGAGAACAATCACTGGTGAGTTCCTTAAGCTTTTCCTTACATATCTAATGTCCGTTATAAAGCAATATGATCAAGAGAATAACACTAATCGTGATAAGTAAAGTTTGTATGACAAGATTGCTTGTTGAGCTTTCATAGTAATTAAATGTAATCAAACCTTTGTATAGAACCGTGTGTTGGTTCTGGTGGTTTGGGCTGGCTGTGAGGGGATTTGTTGGGAGGCCAGTGGGCGGAAGCCCGATTTCCTCACATACCCACTTGAGGGTATGTGATAGTAAACGAGATTAAATGATCTAAGAGTTATATCTAAAGTTCACGAACAGTGTTCATCTGATGATCATATTATTAAACTAGTATATGGCGATAGTTGTAGGTATATTGCGAAGCTATACCATGAACCCCGTAAGGACGTCGCCACATATTTTGGTGGAGATGGCTGGGATACTTTGACTTTACCAAGTGGAACAGTGTTAATTTGGCACACAGAATTTCGCGATTCAATCTTCAAGCCTCGCTGCTGTAGTGTCAGTATACATTGAACAGTTAGAATTCTTTGTATGTATGATCAGGGCGCAGGCCCGCTGACTGCCAATTTTGCGAAATTTAGAGGGAGTTCCTCGTGGGCAGACTCAGTTATCAGTTATCATATGTGAGAGGCGCTTCCTCACTGACAGGCAGAATGAGAGAACGGTGAGCCATAGTGTTGGTTATAAATGGACAGAGGGCGTAAGCCCACTGACTTCCAATTTTGCGAAATTTAGAGGGAGTTCCTCGTCGGAAGAGTCAGTTCATAATAATCCATTTTAGTAGAGGTACTGCCTCACCAACAGGCTGCCAATAATAAAAGTCATTGCTTAAGAAAAATCCTTGGCTTCAGAGGGCTAAAGTAGATGTCCTGTGCGATTGTTAATGAAAACAGTAATTAATGCAGGAGTTGCAAGGTTGGTTATTAAAGAGCCGTAAAATTCTTAGCATGAAACGAGGGTAAGTTGTTGATTAAATTCGCGGTTTAAAGATATTAACAAAACTAAAGAGATTTCCTGCTTGGTAGAGTAAAGTGCAGCCCGGACGGAATTTTAATTAAAAAGGGTCAGTCATGATTTTGTCTTATGAAAAGAAGGCGATTGCCAAGTTGGACAGGTATAGTGTTCCGTGAAATTTAATTCCTTGGCATAGAAGGCCATATTTAAGAGGTGACAGTGACAGTAAAGTTGACCAAATAAGCATAAAATTCCAAGCATAGAATCAACTGCTTTTGCCATTTTGTCAAAAAAAAAAAAAAAATGTGTCGACAGATTGTGTCGGTCGCATTATTTATTGACGTAACTTAGCCAAAGTACGGACTAACAATTTAAAACGATTTTATTTATTTATTCTTTCAATTTTCAATTTATTCTGATAATATTTGAAAGATTTCAAAATACTTTTATTTTTATTTCACTTAATTAACGTTATCGGTTCGTATGAATTTATGTTTGAGCGTGTGGGAGCTGCTTTACAATAGTAACACTTGTGTACGTTCGGATACACAATACACGGTAAGTACAAGTTTACGATTTCTTAGATATAAGATGAATGATAATAAATAAAAGTATATAAATAAAAGGCTAACTGGTTTTATTTTATCTTTTAAGATATTGTTATTTAACTACTGAAGATTATTCTAACGTGTTTTGGATAGCCGCCGTTTTATCTTTATTTTTGGTAATATAGTGAACGAAACTGAATGTGAATGGTGAACTTTAGAACACAAGGTATCCGAACGCGCACCGTCGAGTCTTCGGTATACCCGCGCACCCTCGTAGAAAAAAAAAATGTTTTGTTCAGTTCTTGGTGAAAAGAATTTATTTTCAGAATTAATCGCTTACATCGAACCGAATATTAATAAATATATAACAAGTCGTTATTATAAGTGGTGTGGTCTAAAAGGATTAACAATTTGTGAAATTGCAAGATAAGAAAGTACTCTCTGTTCATCGTTGTAAACCATCGTTGTAAGTTATTGTTGTCTTGATAAAATCAGATTAACACATTACTCTGGAATTAAAAGGGATTGGAATATTAGTACAATTATTACTTTCCAATTAATTTCAGGTCAACGTAATTCGAGAGTATTCGAGTATAATAAGGATTAGGATTAAGGAGTACGGGTCCGTCCGAATAATTTTGTTCTCTACGAATAGCTGAAAGCCATCAGGTAGGAAGTCTAAAGTAGATAATCTAAAATAGCATTTTATTGTAAGAAGTTAATTTAAGTGATATAAGGTGATAAGTGGTTTAATTTTTCTCATTAAAATTTCAGTCGGCTTCACAATGGAACAAGCTTTACGAGCTAGGCTCGCGTTGAGACAAAAACACCTCTGTGATCTCATTGAAACGGCCAAAGCAATGCTGGAAAGCGAGATCGGCATTCCCTTCATTCAATTTTCTCAAATGTGTCTGAAATTAAAGACTGCTATTGGGGCATTAGAAAAGGAAACCTTTTTATTTATAGATAAATGTCAGGATGAAGAAGGTCTAGTTCCCCAATGCACCGAGGCGCAAATGATGGGTGAGGAGGTACTAGCAAGTTTAGAGGCTGTAAGTCAAGTAAATGTAGCAGAAAAGACAACAGCAGAGCAAGTGTCAAGATTGCCGAAACTTGACTTATGTAAGTTTAACGGAGATATTTTAAAATGGACTGAATTCTGGGACAAGTTTGAGGCTAATATCGACTCTAGGAACTTGAAAGATGTGGACAAGCTGTCTTACCTATTAAGTACGCTAGAAGGTGCAGCGTTAGAAACGGTAGAAGGCCTAGGTGCTACAAATGCCAACTATACAATAGCTGTCGACGTCTTGCAGAAAAGATATGGTGCGAAGGACAAAGTAGTTGATGCTCACTATGCTGCGATCAATAATTTGACTGTCGCAGCCAACCTGCCAAGTGAGTGTCGACGTAATCTCAACCATATTGAGAAGCACCTCAGGATTCTTGCGGCATACGGAGAAAATATTGAAAGTAATCACCTGAGAGTTGCAATAACCTCAAAATTTCCGGGACCTGTTCTTTACCAGGTGAAGATTTTGTCCAAAGACAGTAGGATCGCAGAGCTCAGGGACTGCTTGGAGAAAGTGATCACTGCTATGGAACATTCCAGTGCACCTATACCATCTAGCTCGACGAATATTCCACTTGAAACATCTACAGAAGCCTTGCACGTTTGTGAAAATCGACTAAGCAAACGCTTCATTAAGCCGAGGAAGCATGAAGCCCAAAAGGTGAATTTCACACTGAACAGGAAGAGGAAAGATGGGAAAAATCAAGGTCCCCAAGAGAAGAAATCAAAAAAGGAATGTGTCTTTTGCAATGAGGAACATTACAGTGACCAGTGCGAAAAATACAGCACTGTTATGGAAAGAAAACAAAAATTGGGTAACAAATGTTATGTCTGCTTCCGAGAAGGACACAGGGCTAACAAGTGTATCAGGATTCCTCGGATAAGATGCTATCATTGCAAAAGACCACACAACTCTGCTTTATGTAATAGGAAATTTGCTGTTGCTAAGAGTGAGTCGGACAACCATTTTAATTTCCATTATAATAAAGTAGATAACTTACTGACAAATGTCAAATCTTATTTGCAGACGGCAACAGCAAAGCTAATCCACAACAATAAAGAAGTCCCATGTAGGTTACTTCTTGACTCTGGGAGCCAACGAAGTTACCTAACTACCAAAATGGCAAAGGAACTGGATTTGACCACGGACACCGAAGACCTACTTGTCATCTTCACATTTGGATCTACGACCGCAAAGGAAATGCCAAGCCCAGCTGCGGAAATCAAATTACTGACGAAAAGAGGTATTGAAAGAGATATAAGGGTGAATTTAGTGCCACATATAACAGACAAGATTCCAGTACCAGAATGGAATGCATCAGACATCAATGTTGACATATGTGCAGATGACAATTCACTTGGTGATTGTATTGACCTCTTAATTGGGAACGATTGCTACTTTTCTTTCATACGCAGTAAGCACCAAGTCCAAGACAATTTATTCCTTGTGGACACAGATTTCGGTTGGCTTATCTCTGGCAATTATCATGAAGAGCAAGAAGGAAGTACTTTATCCATCGTAACATATTGCCAATGCCATGAGCCTGGATGTCCATATTTTAGTGAGCCAGACCTACCATTGCGTACCATTGATATGAAATTCCTTTGGGCTCTCGAAAGTATAGGAATAACAGACTCTCCTAAGACCACTCGAGAAGAGGAAGCGGTGAAACATTTCAATTCGACAGTAGAATATAGCAATGGAAGGTACGAAGTCAAGTGGCCGTGGATTGAATTTCCACCAGAATTACCTACCAATTTTGGACTAGCATATGGACGTTTGAAAAGCCTACTGCGACGTTCTAATGATGAGACAATTAAAGAATACCAGGATATACTCAAAGAACAGTTAGAGGCTGGCATCATAGAGATTGTGGAATCTCGACCAAGGAATGAAAATGTACCTGTTCATTATTTGCCTCATCATATAGTCCAGCAGAATGGTAAACGAGGCAGGATCGTTTACGATGCTTCTGCAAAATTAAATGGAAAGAAGAGTTTGAACGAGTGCCTGTATCGTGGTCCATCTATGATTGAAGACATGACTGCATTAATTCTTCAGTTTCGAACCGGTGAAATTGGCATAACTGCAGACGTGGAAAAGGCGTTTCTTCAAGTTGGACTGCAAGAAAATGATAGGGAAGTCACCCGATTCCTATGGGTAAAAGACTTAACTGCGGAACCAACTGAAGACAATCTGATCTACTTCAGATTCTGTAGAGTACCCTTCGGAATTATTTCAAGTCCATTTCTACTGACTGCCACAATAAGGTACCATTTTTCTCGAACAAACCAATCACTTTTGAAGAGGGTCGCAGATAAATGTTATGTAGACAATTTAGTGATAAATGCCGACTCTATATGTAAAGCAAAAGAAGTATACGAAGAAGCAAGAGAAGCCTTCGGAGAACTTGCAATGAACATAAGAGATTGGACCTCGAACTCTGAAGAATTCATGGCTAGTATTCCAGAATCACAGAGATGCAAGAAATTGGATTCTGTAAAAGTACTTGGACTCTTATGGGACTTGAAAGATGACACGCTGCGACTCAATTTGAAAAAAAATATGTTAGAAAGAGACGTAGTGCAAGTAAAAACCAAAAAGGATGTACTCAGAATGCTGGCACGTTTCTATGATCCTTGCGGCTTTATAGCACCACTTGTACTACCAGCCAAACTTCTTTTTCAAGAACTTTGCGCGAAGAAGTTAAAATGGGACTCGGTTATGCCCGACGAATTAAAAGAAAAATGGAACAGCGTTGTCAAAAACCTACAGTCAGCAAAATCAGTTGCATTGCCAAGACATACAGGTGATGGCAAGGAAAGTACGTACGAGTTGCATGCATTTACAGATGCCTCGAAGAACTCGTATGCGTCTGTTGTATACTTGAGATCATCTACCAGAAAACAGACAAAAGTATCTTTCTTGATGGCTAAATCTAGAGTAACGCCAATGGAAGACAAAGAAGACCTGAAGATACCACGCCTAGAGCTTCTGGGCTACTTGATTGGAAGTCGACTACTTAAATATGTTCGAAGCAACTTGGATCTACCGATACAACAAGCCTACCTATGGACCGATAGTCTTATAGTTCTGAGCTGGATAAAATCTAGTAAGTTGCTTCCACCATTTGTGTCAAGACGCATAAACGAAATCAAAGAAAGCAAAGACGTCGAATTTCGTTATGTCAATACGAATTTGAATCCAGCTGATTTGGCAACACGACCTGAGCTATGGCAACAGAAAAAGGACCTATGGTTGAATGGTCCAAAGTTTCTCACTAAGCAACATGATTTTTGGCCCATCATCCCAAAGGGCGACCAACATGCAGCCTTGCTTTCGGCCGGGGAGGGTCTGGATACTGTTGACGGTCCAGAAATGGTAGACAAGGGCTACGAAGACGGTCATGAACATACAGATGTAGACATGATGGAAATACACACACCCGAAACACGTCAGCCTATGGATGTAGACTTACCTACTACTAGTGCGGTTACAGAAAAACCTACGCAAACGCAAGGCAGCGATGAGATTAGGAAGCTGCAAAAGGAATACTTTCCTGATGAAGTAGCAGGCAAAACGACCCATTTAACACGCAACCTAGGTTTGTTTCTCGACGTAGACGGGATATTAAGGTGTAAAGGACGAATGTCTAACACCAACTGGACATATGACAAAAAACATCCGATACTTCTACCAAGGAGATGTGCTTTCACAAACGAGATTATACGTAGTACACACGAATCTAACTACCATGTGGGAGTATCGCATACATTAAGTATCATTAGACAAAAATACTGGATACCACAGGGAAGAGCAGAAGTAGAGCGAGTAATCAGGAAATGTTCTCAGTGCGTGAAGTATGGAGGAGGTCCATATCAGTTGCCACCTACCCCAGCTTTACCAGCAGAAAGGGTAAATTATAGCAAACCTTTTACATATACAGGAATGGATTATTTTGGACCCATGTTTGTCAGTACGCAAAATGGAAAAGAAAAAAGATGGATCTGCTTGTTCACATGCTTAGCTGTACGCGCCATTCACATGGAAGTAGTAAATAACTTAACCGCTGATGAATGCTTGTTAGCTTTAAGAAGGTTTACAGCGACGAGAGGCGTGCCGCTAAAAATTGTTTCAGATAACGCTTTGCAGTTCAAGTTAACCAGCCAGGTACTATCTGAACCCTACTGCAAAGAGAACGAGATCCAGTGGAAGTTTATACCACAGTTAGCGCCCTGGCATGGTGCTTTTTACGAGCGTCTTATAGCTATCGTGAAACATTGTCTTAAGCGCACAATAGATAAGCATTTGTTACAAGACACTCAGCTACTGACAGTCATAAAGGAGGTTGAGTCAGTAGTGGAACTCACGCCCGTTAGTTCGAGTCGGTACTGAACTCGAGCATGTGCTGAAGCCGTCCGACTTTTTATCGTTGGGAAAATGTTTAGAATTCAATCTAGAAGCAACAAGTACCGGCACGGGTACGAAAATTGATCTTGTACAGGGTTGGAGAAGAGGACAGACTGTACTCAATGAATTTAAAAAGATGTTCGAAGATCAATATCTACCTAGTCTGCGAGAAAGGTACAACAATTCTTACCAACAACCAAGAGTCAAATCGCATCGAGAACCTCGCCTTGGCGATATTGTGCAAATAAAAGACGACTCTCGTAGAAGATGTAGTTGGAAAGTTGGAAAAATTGTTTCCTTGATTCGAGGAAGTGACGGAGAATGCCGAACAGCGATAGTCAGGGTTGGCAGCTCTGATTTCACTCGTTCAATCGGCCATCTATACCCACTGGAAACTGATGCTGCCCCAGCTCGAGAAGTGATCAGTAGGATAGTGACACAACAGCCGGAGGTTACTGGCTCAAACGGCAACCGAGATGCTACAGATAATCAGGAGACCACAGAACATCTTGATGTTGAACCAATCCAACCTGAGCCTTTGATTCCCGAACAACCTGAAGCACGGGATGGTTCTAATGTTGGTGATGTGCCTGTGGCAGTGGATGAAGCCGTTGATGATACCGGTGAAGCAGCTGTCGTAGACGAAGTTACTCATAATGGAGAGGAGCTAATGAACACATCATCTTGCGGTGATGATGGTGTTGAAGGTGAACCAACCAGAAAGAAGAGAGACGCAGCAATAAAGGCAAAGGAAAAGATTGCTGAATGGACGCGTCAATTATTTATTCTTTTGTAAATGTCTGTCAGCAAAACTCTCGCCGTTGGGAGTGTCGCGGCTAAGCGCGAATTATACCTGAAAGTGAGCTAACCTTAAACTGTAATTGACATTGTGTGTGTATTGGTAACACTGGCAGTATAATAAAGTAATTGTTTTATGGCACCTGACATCTGTCACTAGTTTGAATTTTAACAGTCGAAAAATAAGGCGGGACTGATAACGGAATAGGACATTAACTTGAATAAAGAGTATGTAAGGAGGATAGGATAGAAGTTGCACATTACGTTAGTGCATCCAGTAAGAGAACAATCACTGGTGAGTTCCTTAAGCTTTTCCTTACATATCTAATGTCCGTTATAAAGCAATATGATCAAGAGAATAACACTAATCGTGATAAGTAAAGTTTGTAAGACAAGATTGCTTGTTGAGCTTTCATAGTAATTAAATGTAATCAAACCTTTGTATAGAACCGTGTGTTGGTTCTGGTGGTTTGGGCTGGCTGTGAGGGGATTTGTTGGGAGGCCAGTGGGCGGAAGCCCGATTTCCTCACATACCCACTTGAGGGTATGTGATAGTAAACGAGATTAAATGATCTAAGAGTTATATCTAAAGTTCACGAACAGTGTTCATCTGATGATCATATTATTAAACTAGTATATGGCGATAGTTGTAGGTATATTGCGAAGCTATACCATGAACCCCGTAAGGACGTCGCCACAGGGCCCGCGTGGGAACTACGGTCTAAGCCCTCTCATTCTGAGAGGAGGTCTGTGCCCAGCAGTGTGACGTAAATAGGCTGGGATGATGACGGAGGTAGAAAGAAATTAGTATTTAATAGAATCAACAGATGAATGGCTATTACCGTCACATGTGAGTAGATATAAATGAACAAATAAAAAAACCGGCCAAGAGCGTGTCGGAGACGCCCAAAATAGAGTTCCGTAGCCATTACGAAAAAAATAAGTAATATTTTTCTAAGGATTTCGTATTTTTAAACTTACTAATAATTCTCAAGCAAACTTAACGTTATAATTTTCCTTGAAAGTTCTTGAACGACGCTCGATTTTTATGAAAATTTGCACAATATTTCGCAAACACATCACTGAATCGAAAAATCGCCTTAGCAAACCCCTAATGGTTTTAAAAGACCTATCCAACAATACCCCACACCATAGGGTTGGATGAGAAAAAAAATATCACCCCCACTTTACGTCTATGGGAGATAATTTTTTATTGTACATACCATTTTATCGGCATAGTTTACATATATATCCGTGCAAAATTACAGCTCTCTAGCATTAATAGTCCCTGAGCAAAGCCAGATAGACAGACAGACAGACATGGCGAAACTATAAGGGTTCCGTTTTTGCCATTTTGGCTCCGGAACCCTAAAAACCGGCCAAGTGAAATTGGACACGCGCACGAAGGGTTCCGTACCATTATTTAAACAACATTAGACATTAGCAAAAAAAACACGTTTGTTGTATGGGAGCCCCCCTTAAATATTTATTTTATTTTAATTTAATTATTTATTTTTAAAGTGAATATACGACTAAATATTCAATGAATATGTCAAGCGTCTACCTGTTGTCGTTATTAATATCGAGCAAAAAACGGCAAAAAATCCCGTTCGTTGTATAGGAGCCCCCCACTCTGTCAAGGGTATTGCTGCTATGCGACTTAGAGAATATTCCCTTCTAACTCTAGTGATTTAATTTAATGTGTGAATCGTGCACACGTGAAACAAATTACTTTGAAGTCGGATTTATGTAACATGTAGTAAATAACATTATTACTCGCTGTTTTCCATTACCATAGTGTGTATGTGTATACTCAGCGTGCCATTAGACAACGTGTGTTATTCACCAAGCCGTGTAAGCAGCGAAGGATTTTAATAAGACGTAACAATACGGGTTTATAGCTCAGGTAGCGCTGCCTCGTTTTGTGCAATTAGCAAACAAGGCAGGGAATATTGCTGCAAAGCCGGAGGCATGGCGAAAGTGCTCCTAGGTGTTGAATAGAAATGAAACTAAATAGGTCAAAAGCCGTGGAGGCGAAGAAAGGTTAATTGAATGGGAGCCCGCTGCCACTCACCCTGCTAGTAACACAGATTACTATTGCGCTGGGGCCCAAGAAAACTTTCCTGAACTACCGTTTCTGCCAGCAAATCGTTTTCAATCTACATGAGAAATGGAAATTTAATTTAGCCAAGTCGCGTATTACAGGCTGAGCAATCATCCCTCTGTGTTTTGTACCTATTTGGCAACTAGGTATATCCCGTTTAGCTATTAGATGGGAATAGAAATAGATTGACCTAAACGGATCCAGCGGTTAATCGAATCGTAAAACGATTAGGTACCGTTTGCTTTAGGCGTAGGTATCTACAAATTCTATAAAACGAATTCTATTGTGTTTCCGTAATAAGTATCGTAGCTAGGGTGATCTAAGATACCTCTATCTAAATATCTCCTTAATAGTATAGTTGATGTTTTTCGTTAATTAGCACCTGGTATTACCTAGATATCGAAGTATATGTTTCAATCGTTCTTAAAGTTTACCAAAATAATTTAATGTTTGCTGTTCAAAAAATAAACGCTAAGTGTTGTGTTGTTTTTAGCATCGTGATAAAAGTTACTGCAGTGGCAACATGCAGCCGCGTGCAGCCGCTAATTTATATCGTGTTAAAATTCGCGACTCGGACGGAGTCTCCTTGACCATTGACCATGAGCTATTTCCATGGCACGCTTCTTGCGCGTCCACCAACAAACACGAATTATTCTCACCTCCGGCAGCTCGTCGGGGACCTTGCCCATCCATGACAGCGACAGTATAGTGCAGTCACACTTAGCGTTCACGTTCCTCTCGAAATGGAGATGCATTTTCGTTTACACGTAAATATCTTTGACAATGAAAACACTACGTGGATGTAGCGCGGGAGAGCGGTCCGAGCGGCCGCGGCGGTTCGTTCGCGTACATAATAGTGTATTTTGATGTTTTTTTTCTATATCATTGACGGTTATTCATTAATGCCGGATTGTTTTAAATCGCGTGCCGCTGGTGAGGTGACGGCGCGGCGGCGCTGACAGCGGCGGCACTGGGGAGCGGCGGCAGCGAGCGGCGAGCGGCGACGCTCCGCGCAGGTATTGATTGCGCGCAGGGCCGACCGCACTCCCTCTACCGCGCGACCACGTAATCACGGAAAACTGGGAAAACCCGAGGAAATTTACGGAGAGGGCGCTGAAATACGCTTCATTACTGTACTGGCTTCCAAAAGGGGGTACTAGCGTATTGGGTGCTATAGTTTGAAATTGCACCCGCAAGGGAAATAGTGGCAGAGTTCGACTAATTACAATACTCCGTCGAAGCATCTGATACTACAATTGTTTACGTATTCCGATTGGTTTGTTTCCGCACAAACTTTAATGAGTATTTATGGAGTAGCTCAGTTTACACAGACTCTACTACATTTGGTTAATCAAAGGAAACATCAACATACTCGCTAATAACAGTTCAAGATGCCTGTTCTATGTTTACATTTTACACCTCAAACAGTACTCGTCGAATAATTGTCAACACTACAAAGCAAATTAATGAAAATACGAAACACAAGAATCTACAGTTAGAAAACTATCATCGCGTCTTTTGAAATACCTCAGGTAGTCTAACTGTATAATAGGCATTTATATGTTACTAGTCCTGCATGGACTTTTTCTTCTTTACTATATATAATAATTTGCCTTTTATATATAGATAATAATAATATATTAAAAAAACCGTGGTGGCCTAGTGGTTTGACCTATCGCCTCTCAAACAGAGGGTCGTGGGTTCAAACCCCGGCTCGCACCTCTGAGTTTTCCAAATTCATGTGCGGAATTACATTTGAAATTTACCACGAGCTTTGCGGTGAAGGAAAACATCGTGAGGAAACCTGCACAAACCTGCGAAGCAATTCAATGGTGCGTGTGAAGTTCCCAATCCGCACTGGGCCCGCGTGGGAACTATAGCCCAAGCCCTCTTGTTCTGAGAGGAGGCCTGTGCCCAGCAGTGGGACGTATATAGGCTGGGATGATGATGAATAATATATTAAATAGCTTTTGACCCCGAAATATAGCTATAAGCAAATTCTTCGCAGACGAAGTCGCTGGCAACAGCTTTAGTTTATAAACGCCAAAAAAACCTTACAGAATTTACTCAACTAACATTAAAAGTCAGATTAGATAATTTAGTAGGTACCAAATTTTAACTATTCCAGGCAAATCGAAACCTCCATACATCGAATATTTAATTGCTTATAGTTTCTAACCCAAAACTTAATTCCCTAACTGGCCACAACCTCAATTCTAGTAATATTTAATTTACTTCACTGTTTACTTACCCAACTCCGAGTTAACCTGCCGACAGACTCTTAACCATTTCAGCTAACTTTCGGGCTCGGGTTTCATAATGAAAACAAAATGATTTAGTTAACTTACATCATCAATGAATAAATTTATGAACTGATCGATATCACACAAAATATCACAAGAAACTGTTGTTACAGTCTATAGTTTCACTTCTTCTAGGCGGCCCCATGTGTATCCAGTTTTCACTTTGACGGGTAGAGGTACTTTAAGCGTCACACTTTGCTCCATTACTTGCTTCAAAATCTTAATGAACGTGTGTTTATTCGCTTCAGGCACTTCGTAGATGAGTTCGTCGTGCATTTGAAGGATTAGACGAGGTTTGTGAAGGCTTGTAGATGTCCTGGTGTCGATGGCACACATGGCCGCTTTGGCAATGTCGGCTGCCGAACCTTGGATCGTCGTGTTCACTGCTTGACGCTCGGCAGCATCTGTAAAAATAGAGGAACCAATGACGACCGAATGGCCAAGTGGTTAGAGAACCTGACTACGAAGCTTGAGGTCCCGCGTTCGATTCCCCGCCAGGGCAGATATTTGTACGAATAATACCAATGTCTGCTATCGGGTCTTGGGTGTTTAATATGTATTTATTAAGTATGTATTTATATACATATAAGTATATTTAATTTATCCGTTGCCTTTTTTTTAGAATACCTCCCATAGACGTAAAGTGGGGGTGATTTTTTTTTCCCATGCAATCTTGTAGTGTGGGGTATCGTTGGATAGGTCTTTTAAACCATTAGGGGGTTGCTAAAACGATATTTCAATTCAGTGATATGTTTGCAAAATATTCAACTTTAAAGTGCGAATTTTTAGCCCCTATTTCGGGCGTGTCCGACACGCTCTTGGCCGGTTTTTTTCTTTCTTCGGGTACGGAACTCTAAAAAGACATGTAAATCGATTTACAGAATAAAAATTTTGCTTTTGCGTGTGATGACACATAAACATCGCAAAGGAAAAATTTCATCAAATGGACTTTTAATTCATACTTACCGTATGAGAAACCAATACAATTTGAAATTACTGTCCCTTTCCATCACGTCTATTTAATACAACAGGCAATATTCCACAACTTTGAATAATTAGGTACGCGTTAGCTTGCAAATTTGCTATTGACTGTAGCCAAAATCTAAAGTGTTAATACAAACTTTGGGCAAAGTCATAGTCACATTGTTAATGTAGTCAATAGCGACCTCGAAGATATAAACGTACATAATGTAGATGGAATCAACAGTCACTAAGAAAAAAACAAAGCAGAGATCGGACAAAAAGTTACCCAGTCCAGTGATCCAATAAAAAAGGAACTTGCGGATACACAGAGCGATCGATCAACCTAATTTACTTCCACTGCAGTGTAATCCGAACTTCGCAAACTTACTTTTCTTCGAAACCATGCCGCTGTTTATGTCGGGTAGGTATCTCCTTCTTTTAGTTAAAGTTTCTATGAAACCCTTCGTCTTGCAATCCTCTATGACCTTCTGAGTGTATATTCTAATGGCAGGATAAGTCTTGTGGAATGTGTCCATGAAGACGGCAGCTTCCATTTCACTAACGTCCAACGTTTGCGACAGTGTTTTGTTTCCCATGCCATAAATAATGCCATAGCAAAGCTGCTTGGCCTTCTGTCGGAGATCGTCGTCCACCTGCAAATTAAATATCAATTAATTCACGTAATTAAGAGAACCAATCAACAGTGAGCACAAGAATTTCAATGGGGGCTTTAATTAAATTGTTTTCTTTGCGTTTGCTCTTTTGATGTTATTATGAAATTGTTGAAGCGATTTTATCCGACTTTAGGTAAGTGTAACACCAAACCGAAAGCCCGTCGAAAAGGTTATTTTGTGATATAATTAAAACAAAAAGGTTAAAAAACATTTATTTACTTTACATCTTAGTTAAGTCTTTATACCTTAGTTAGTACGACTAAATAATTTATGTTCCCGATTTAGGAGTCAAAAAAACTTAAAACGATTGCTTATTTTTAGGTAGATGATGCCCAGCCCAGTAGGACGTCTGTGTAATATCTCGAACCTATCTCGATCAGACTTGACAAACACAATCTGCTGCAATAAAAAACAGATCTTAACACCGTAGAACAGCACTGGCAGCCTGCCAAATTTGCTTCCAAACTTTCATTATCAACTAGCGCCGGCCGAGCATCGGCAGAGGCAGAGGTGAACAATAAGCGGCTTAGGGGCGTTCGCGAGTGCTAAGGCCGGATTATTCAGACTATTCAGGAGCTCGCTTTAGCACTGTCGTAGGTATGCTGTAGGTGTAGGTTTCTGTTTAGGCTACATTGACAAATGTTTAGTAACGGATTTCCGTTAATAAAAAAAAAGAGGAGGTAAGTATTGCCATATAATGAAATGAGTGAATAATGGTAAATTGTTCAACAAAGGACTAAACTAGCCATAATGACACGAGATGTTTAGCCACCCGAGCAGAGTGAAAGTGAAAAGTGGAGTGCTTACCACTTTTCACTTTGAATGCGAGGAAAAAAAACAATGTTTTGTTGAAAACTACAAATTACTTTTTAAAAACGTACGCTCGACTAATGGACATGCCATCTGTTCAAAAAAACAAATAGCAAAAAAAAATTGTTGCGCGGTTTTTTCTTTTCGTTTATTGTTTATGAAGTGACATATTAAATGCTTGCATATTTAGCCAACAGTTTAAAAATTGAATCTTTTTTAAAACTAATTGGACTATGCATAATAAAATAATAAATTAATATAATTGAATAGATTCATATTCGTAATCATTAATTGTGTTTCACGAAATTAAATCGTGTTTTTTTTTATATTTTTGCACAGTTGTCATTGTCATGCCTAAAAATCCTCCATTCACAAACACTGTGTTGGCGTTTAGGGGGTTCCAACATAAATTAAAAAAATACATACTTTAATCCCTAGAGAATAAAAAGGAGCTTTAGTCCCGATAAGCAGAGACTAAAGTAACATTTTAAGAGCATGAGATGTGAAAAGAAAAATTGATTTGGTTTTGGCACAAAAAAAAACTGCCAGGTCTTCATTGACATTATATAAAAAACAACTGTACCTTTCATTACTCTAAAACTGGGTTGAGGTTTCGAGATTTTATCCCGTTTCTGTGGAAATATCGGGATAAAAAGTAGCCCAAGTTTTGTTCTAGATTGTCCAGCTATCTACGAATCAAATTTAATCTTAATTTGTGTAGCCTCTGCCTATATTTTTAAATTAACTATTTAAACTTGACATGAGTTCTGTTATATCACCTTGGTGGAAAAAGTTGCGAAAGCAAAGAACATGACCATATACCTAAGTAAAATCATCTCCACCCACACTATAAGCACGTAATAAAAATAACTTACCTCTTCCTCGGCCACTCCGCCCCACGACGCCGCAATAGACTTAAACACATCAACATCCGACTTCATAATACTCATCAGCACCTCATCTTCGCAAAAGTGAGTCAAGATCCTCAATTCCAACTGGCAGTAGTCGGCAGACACAAGAACGTGTTCTGGCGCCGCACGGAAAATGTTCCTGCAGTTGAACTCTACCATTTCGTCTGTCTGTGTGTCTTCTAGAGTGAGGTATGATAGAGGTACCGAGAACGTGCGTGGCACGCTCTGGAGATTCGGTTCGTGCATGCTGATGCGGCCAGAACACGTATACATGGTGTATGTTGGAGTTATCCTGGACACAATGTTTTCATTAAACTAGGCTCCTCAAAAATGGGTGACGACCAAAAAGTTGCACGTACCTTGATGCAGGTAGTTAAAATTACTACAATTTTTTTCCATTGTGACACGAAAATTTGTGCAACTTTTTGGTCTTCACCCAAATGTATCTAAAGTATACACAAGGTAACTTGTGCTTGTAGTTTCATTTTTAGGGTTCCGGAGCCAAAATGGCAAAAACGGAACCCTTATAGTTTCGCCATGTCTGTCTGTTTGTCTGTCCGTCCGCGGCTTTGCTCAGAGACTATCAATCCTAGAAAGCTGTATTTTTGTACGGATATATAGGTAAACAATGCCGACAAAATGGTACAATTAAAAATTCTAAATTTTTTTTTTAGGGTACCTCCCATAGACGTAAAGTGGGGGTGATTTTTTTTTTCTCATCCAACCCTATAGTGTGGGGTATCGTTGGATAGTTGCTAAGACGATTTTTCGATTCAGTGATGTGTTTTCGAAATATTCAACTTTAAAGTGCAAATTTTCATAAAAATCTAGCGCCTGTGCCCAGCAGTGGGACGTATATAGGCTGGGATGATGATGATGATGTACTTGCGGTTTAGGATAAGGATTAGACCAGTACCTAGTCCGCAACCGACATTAACCGGCTTATATAGTTCAAAAAGAAAAGTCAATAATAATAAATAATGATAGATCAATCGGAAAGACAAAAATTGTAATTATAGATCAGTTATTTCTAAAGTGATATGATATCATATCTAATTGTAGGTAAAGAAATAATATAATTCGTTAATGTATTTACTTAAAACTGGGTCACAGTCGCGGGTCACGTATGCCATTACTGTTCGAAGGTATTAATTCATAGGTATTGATCAATGGAAAAAACATGCAGCATAATTTTGCTACCGATATAGAGATAGAATAGAGGCAATACTTAACTATAGCAGATTAAAGAAAAACTCATGTTATTAGATCTCCATAGCTATTTTAACGTGTAAGTACTTACTGACAAAGAATAATCTAATCGTCAGTTCAATTTCTAGGCTCACCGCGGCCTATTGATACGACAGGTAGGTAAGTCTTTTAAATTAAAGCTTGTAGATTTTTTTATTTATACAACGTGGTATTTTTGATTTCAGTTAACTTTATGGGAACGTTCACCAGGTCAAATGAAGTTAATTTCTCCAAGACACGATAATATTTTAGGTCAAATAAAAAAGCACTTACCTATTCCCGTGTCTGTACATGCAAGCGCGTTCAGTTAAAGGATACAATGTCTTAGTCAAGATACTGTTCAGTTTTCTCCAGTAAATGACAATGCTGGACATAGGGCTGTTGTGGGTACTCAGGACACTCTTCTTAGTGCTCACTTTACGTCCTTTGTATATGCCTAAAACCTAAAAGCAAAGCAGTAAATAAGTTCCTAACTCAATAATAATTGCATAAAGTTGTAGTTGGAATCAGCGAGCTATGGAGAGGGCTATTCCCGGAGTTTCTCTAACAGGATCGAATCAGAAGTAACGAGATACTTAGAAGAACGAGAGTCACCGACAGCCAAGCTAAAACTATAACATATAATATAGGGGACTGGGGAGTGCGTGGTAAGGTAACAGCTACTAAACTTTATATCGGAAACTAATATCTTTCATTGCATTATTTTTAGGGTTCCGTACTTCAACCGGAATCCTGGTGGGATAACTATGTTGTCCGTCCATCTGTCAAAACTCTTTTTCTCAATAAAATAAAAATAATAATTGGACGAATTTTTTAAACCACCTCAAAATTATCTAAACCAGATTAAAAGTTAGAGACATCTCGATCGGAAATCTTCCCTTTCACAGCTTGTTGCCAAAACAAAAATGCTTTAACCCTTTCAGCCCGGCTGACGAGTTAACTCGTTTTGTGCGACAAGCTCTCAGATCCGGTAGCCGAGTATACTCGTTTTCAGATTTTTTACACTAGTTACATGGTGGATTAGGGCAATCAGCAATTACTTTCGTAGCCGGACACATTGCGTCCCGTACCTACTCTTGGCCTTGAGTCATACCTAGTTGCTATAGTATCATTTTGGCAATATTAGCTAACGAGTTATCTCGTCAACCGGCTCTGCAAAGCGTTTTACCTAGCAAAGTCAAATCGCCTTTCGGACGTATGAGCATCATTTCTGTGAACAAGTTAACTACACTACTGAGGAGCCGATATCATTTCACTGAACCTGGCAAATTGGGTAGATTTTGTGTACGACTTTTCCGAAACGAAAGGGTTAATATGTATAAGCTTATGGCATGAAGAAGTCGCATCAACAAATCGAAAATTAACAAGAAGAATAATGGTATCGGTAATATAAAGCTATAAGTAAAATAACCCTTCTTCGGGCAGTCGGGTAACAAGATCTCAGCGGCAGAACCAAACTAATTAATTATTTGTACATGTATTGGTTTACGTAAATCGTGCTTACCTACTTTTTTTACTTACAATATCTTTTAACAGATAAGAAGAAAGAAACCACATTATCCCGCTAGCGTAAGCGATACTTATTTATTATTCAAAGAAAAATCCATACCTTAGCTACATCTTTCGATGAATTAAAGTTGAAATGATATCCACATATTTTATAAGCTTTCTTTTGTAGGATTTCTTGTGAACTTTTCACATCAATCAAAAGTTGTGATGCAAGATCCTTATCCACAGTCAACCCGTAATACTCGCAGTTTGCTAGAATCTTAGCAATGTGAATTTCGGTATCTGCGGAGTAATCCCAAAGGATCAGAAATCATGCAAATACTGTTTGTGTGTGGAGATATTGTGAGGGAAGTGAAGTAAAGCCAGAGATTTATCAAAAATACGACTACGTAAAAGGAGGTAAGTAGGTACGTACGTGTCGAAAACCAGAATAATAAATAAATAAATAAATATCACGGGACAATTCACACCAATTGACCTAGTCCCAAAGTAAGCTTAGCAAAGCTTGTGTTATGGGTACTAAGCAACGGATAAATATAATTATATAGATATAGATACATACTTAATTAAATACATATTAAACACCCAAGACCCGAGAACAAACATTCGTATTTTTTATACAAATATCTGCCCCGACACGGGAATCGAACCCGGGACCTCAAGCTTCGTAGTCAGGTTCTCTAACCACTAGGCCATCTGGTCGTCTAGAATAACGGAAGCAAACTGTATTCGCACTTCGGCGCAGCTCATTTAAAAGTAAGAACGCGTCAATTTAACTAATTTCTGAAAACATAAATATTGAATAACGTGAATAACTTACCAATGACATTATCAATATTGTGATATAGCTTTAATAAATATGTCCGCTGTTTATTTGCTACTTCCCATACGCACCAGGCGTTAAAACACAAATTTTCGATTGTGTCCAAATTTCTGAATTTCTTTACTCGATTGCCAGTTCTTAAGGAAGCCGTCGATAAGTCTAACCCGCAATATTTTTTCATCTACAATAATAAGAAAATTCATGAAAATGTATTATTATTATGATTATTCTTTTTTTAAAACTTTTCGAAATAATATTACAATAATGAAATCAAGTCGGATTTAAAGAAAAAAACAGAGAATACAAAGGAAATACGAAAATGCAAACTTGTTTCTTACCAAGAAAGAGACGTTGGAAATTTTCTCGTCACTGTCAATCAACCATTCCGCTAAAGATATATCCTTGCAGCAAGCCGATAGATCCACACCAAAAAACTCTTTTACTTGTTTATAGGCAGTTTTAAGACAGATCATCTTTAATTTCAAATTTTCCTGTAGAAACCAGTAGCGTAACTTGTTCTTCAGAAATGAAAAATCACCATTCAGTGAATTCACATCTATGAAAATACAATTATCTTCCCCCGTACAAATGGCCATTCCTTTTATTGAAGGTACTTCCATCTTATCTTCAGTGTGTTTTATTGTCAATTTAGGCTGATTCCTTATGATATTACTTCCGATTAGTTCATTTAATAGCGATGTGCTAGTGTTAGTATCAAAATATACAGATGCATTCATAATTTTCTCGATGACATGTAGATTTAAATTAATATCTTTCCCTTTTAAGACTACACAGTTCAATTTGCTATCTCTTATTAGTATAGTAAATTTGGTAAAACAAGCACAGTTTGTTTCTTGGCCTTCTATCTTTGTGGCTTCTTTTTGCTGAGATTTAACTTGTGGTTCAACTTTTAACCTCTTGGTTGACGGTGGACGAAAATCATTTTTGCCGTTATTATATTCTGCTTTTCGCTTCAAAGGACTTATGAAATGTGCTTTTATAAATGTAGTCACGACATTTTGGGTATTTGTAATAATATCTTCGTTTAAATCACCACAAACTTTGTTGTCTTCTTCATAAACTAATTTGAAATCTTCATCTTGTTGCTCATCATCAATTATTATTGTTGATTTAAATGCGTCCAGAACGGAATCTGAATTAATATTAATACACTTTGTAGTGTTTTCTTGCTTAGAAAATTCATTTATTTGTTTTATATCATTTTCGTCATTAATTAATTTTGTTGGTATAATATCTAGTGGCAAACTATCCTCAAAGATATTTGAATTGTCTTCATCAGAAATAATCAAACTATTGGTTTTTTGTGTAGCTTTACAGGGTGATATTTTATCAGTATATTCAACTTTGCTTTCAGTTTCACCAAAACTAATATCAGGAGAAAACATTTTCGCTGAAGTTCGCAGTTTAGAAATATTGTCTATTGGAATACCCGTAAAATTCATAGTTCCCCAAATTATGTCATCATCTTCACTGAGTGCTAAGGGGAGCTTTTATTACTACTGACTAGATCATTTATAAGTGGACTAGATTTCATTTTAGAAATGTCATTAATTCCATGTGCGGATTTCGTGCTGAGAATACTGTTTATGAGCTTTGTATTTGCAATTGATTTATCTAGAATATCAGCATCCTTATTTTCACACAAAATGTCTTTTTGATCACCATTAGACACAAAATAAAAATCATCACTAGGACTATTTAGTAAAAAGTCATTATCATGTTCAAGCATTGTCACAGCACGATTATTACATAAAACATTTGGTTTATCACAACTGCTATGTTCAATATCAGTCTCTTTTTTTGGATTTTGTTCAAGTAATTCTTTATGTAAGCCATCAATTTCTTTTTTTCTTATCTCTGTCGTTACTAATTTTTCGATCTTGGTACTTAAATTATTTTGAACATCATTAGTATTACAGTTTTTATTTTCCCACTTAATCTCTCCCCCGATTTCGTGTTCAAGATATTTTCTAGCTTCTGAAACAAGATTTGCAGCAGCTTCACTTGTAGTCATTCCGCAACAACCAGTAATCCAGATATTCTTTATTTTGTTCCGTTTTCTTATATCGTCACTATCATCACCCTCTCTCTCCTTCTCGCTTTGAAAAGGCACTGCTTTGTAAAGAGCATTCTCCAGGACGTTTGCTTCTGCCGAAGCAACGCTAGATATGGTTTCGAAGCCAGCATCGAAAAGACTTCTGGCTCGCATACCATTTAAAGAAGGCAATTTCATCAGTTCTAATAGTTCTGAATGGATACCGAAATGCAATCGATCTTGAAACTGCGAAATAAGTGTTTCCATATTTTTCCACCCTAGTTGATGGCAAAACGCTGTTACCATGCCTAAAGTAAGAACATAAAAATAATTAACTTAGTATTAAAAATAACAATGCTTATTTACGCCCTACTGATACAGGTCTCCTCGCAGAATGAGTGACTGTACATATATGAATTAAATTAAAGCTTGTACTAATTATTTTGACTGAAACTTACCCGCAAAAGTCGCAGCCGACTGTTGGAGGCTCTGCAGGAATCCGCGCGCACATTGGAACTTGGTCGCCACTTCTGATAATGGGACCTCATTAACCAAATCTTGCAACGCTAAAGCTGTATAAAACCTTTAAAAAAAAACTCAAATAAAGTACATGCAACCCATTTTTACAGATTCCCAATAGCACAGATTTCCATGAATACAGGGTTTAATTTATAGATATTATTCCCGTTTCTACAGACACCCAGTTTCTATAGTTTCCAAATTTTACAGATTTTCATGTCTACGGCTCTGTAATTTTACAAAACAAAAGGTTGTGCCGCCGCTACGGCACTCGATACGCTCACTCGGCGTACACGCTGTAAAGTCTCAATTCTTGCTAACATTTCGTCCTCGCTTCGTTAGTCAACGACCAACGGACCTATTTTTTAAGTTAAAAGAAGTTGGAATCTGTTGAGTTGACAATCTCGTCTGTAGAATCGGGAACAAGTCAAAATTAACGCAAATTCTTTTAGGTAAGTACCTTTTATGAATATTCAGTTTATTTTGAGCATTAGACATTTTATTAGCTCCTCTTAAACAGCGTATTATAAAGCTTTCTTGCACGCCTACTAATTCTCCAACTTTCTTCATGGCTTTTGTCAAAGATTCCCACAGAGTCAGCAAATGAAGCCAGTCTATGTCTGCCCACTGGCTGCTAGCACTGTATGGAGTGACTAAATAAATGAGGTGCAGATCAGTTTCCAGCACCAAGCATTGCCGCGCCTTCTGCAGCTCACAAAACAAGGACAGCCCGTCATTAGGAGCCATGGATGACGAAAGGCACGCCTTACCTAAAGGAGTAGCTACATACTGAATTTCATCATTATCTTGTTGCATTCTTACCAGTTCATACTTATTTAACTCTTCCAAAGTATTAATTAAAAGTGTATTCTGTGACAGTGTTATTTTCTGCTCAGTGGCTAACAATGTACATTGAGAGTACAAGTCTAACTCTACTTTTGTACATGCGACTTGACTTGCTATCATTTCAAGTATGGCTCTCATGTATTTATCTTCACACTCAATGCAACTCTTCACAGGAGCTAGAGCCCCCATCATCAGCTCAAAGCCAATTTTCTTCTCACTTTCAGTACACACCAAGATACTCTCCCCCTTGATATCTCTGCCCATTCTACCAGCTCTTCCAATCATTTGTTTGTATGTTAGGATATTAATTGGTTGCCTTTGGAAAACTGGAGTTCGAATAATAACTTTTCTGGCAGGCAAGTTGACTCCAGAGCTCAACGTGGATGTAGCAACCAAGACCCGTATGGCCCCAGATTTAAATGCTCCTTCAATTATATCCCTCTCATCAAATGTTAACCCTGCATGATGATATGCTACACCAAATGATATTGTGTTTTTAAGAACTGGGTCCAAACCTACAGGACAGTTTTTCAGCTGTTCCAGCACTTCAGCAATGCTTTCCGGTTTTAATTGCTGTCTCAAAATTGTACCAATCTCGTTACCTGAACAACCAAGCTTGAAAAAAGAAGATGCCATACTTTGTGCCAAATTCTCACACCTGTTCTTGGTCATGCAAAATATTAAGATGGAGCACCCTTCTTTAATAGTTTCCAAACTAATCTTTAACACATTGTCAGAGTCAACAGCAGAGGATGGGTCACTTAAAGTGCTTACAATCTTCCCCTGTTTATCATAAAATGTGTTGTTTACTAGGCAGTATTCTTCCAACGGAATAGGTCTAAATTCCGTGATAAACAACTCTGCATCCAACCAGGTTGCCAACACTTCTAAATTAGGCAGTGTTGCTGACATGCCAACAATCTGAATCTGAACATCCAACATTTTAGATGACACATATTTAATTTTTGTAAGCAGGAGCTCTAAGATATATCCTCGATGTGGATCACCTAATAAGTGAAGCTCATCTACAATGACTGCTCCTAGGTCGGAAATATTACCATCATCCAGTAATTTATTTATCAGGCTATTTGCTTTCTCTATTGTGCATATGGCTATGTGGACTGCTTGAAGACCACCAGGTGGTGACTGTGAGCCCATGAAGCCTTCCACTCGTATCCCTGAACTTGATAATATATCTTGTAAATAAAACATCTTCTCTCTAACTATTGACACAAAAGGCAAAATTATAATTACCTTTTTTTGTCTTTCTAGGATTGTTTTTATGGTCAGTATCTCGGCAACGAGCGTTTTGCCAGCCGAAGTTGGTGCGGAATAAACGAGATTGCAGCAGTCTAATAAAACTTTTGCATTTCCCAAGCATATCACTTGCCACTCAAACATTTCAGTGATACCCTTCTGCTCATATTTACTGGCAATTTCCAGTGGAAGGCCCCAATCTTTGAGGCTTTTATTAATAACTTTACTTTGTGAACATTGTGTTATCTTTGTATCGTTGGCTATACTTGCATCTAACACGAGCGACGAATTGCGCACAGTATTACTTAATTTCTTCCGAACACTATTTCTGATGTGCGTTGGCTTCTTTTGCTCTTCTGAGATGTAATCCTTTACAACTTCCAAAGTATTTTCAATTTGGAAAGAGCAATCAAAACAATTACCTAGAAACCCCACGTTTTCTGCAATGATTTGTGAGTCCACTACTTCGGCTTCAGCCATAGTACACCGGTTTCTTATAATAAAAATAACTTCTAGACTCTTCGGATATATTTACAAATATTGCTAAAGTTCATTGTGATTTTAATAACATTCTTATTGTTTCAATCTCAAATCAAAAACAACCGTACGCCGGCGGCATGTCTGTTTCAGCTGACTTTGACATCTGTCAATTTTTCGACACTGACAGACTGACAGAACAATGTTAAAAAGTTGCCAGGAACAGAATAATAACAATTAAAAACAGTGCAAACGCAAGGCTATTAAGTACACGGTTATTATAACGCAAAGAGTATAAGTGTTATAACGTTTCTTACGGAGTTCTTTAACTAAAATGTTTTTAATTCACAGATATTTAGCAAAATAGCTTTGCAAAATAGTATTAAAAAAGCTTAGGTCACGACACAACATGACAGATAAATGTGAATGCGGCTTTAGGTTAGGCCACGAAACAGAAACCGGCCAAGTGCGAGTCGGACTCACGCACAAAGGGTTTCGTACCATTATCAATACAAAACGGCCGAAACAGCAAAATCCCGTAAATATGAGATGAGAATCTGGCAAACAATTTCATAGTTGCGGCTTTTGCTGTTGAAACGCTTGGTCCGTTGGGTCCCGAAGCAAAAACACTATTTAAATTTGAAAAAAGAAGCTTGCCCGTTCCACTGGCGACCATAGGGCTGGCTCTTTCCTCGGTCAATGTATTGGCATGGCATTGCCATACAATGAGGAAACGCAGCCAGCCTTTTGGGCACCCTGCCCAATAGCAGCGACTTGGGTGATATTTGTAAATATAGATTTTTAGGATTAGAGTAAGTAAGTTAGTTTTAGTTCTTTTTTTATTTATTTCTGTTAATTATTGTATATATTATTTGTTTGTTTATAAATAAATTTGATTCCACTGGGGATTGAACCTGGGACATCAACCTCTATACAAAATGTTGTATTAAACATTAGCAAAAAACGGCAAAAAATCAAGTTTGTTGTATGGGAGCCCCCCTTAAATATTTATTTTATTTTATTTTAATTATTTATTTTTAAAGTGATTATACAATATACAACCAAATATTTTGTGACTATTTCAAGCGTCTACCTGTTGCCGTAACTAATATCAAGCAAAATAAAACGGCAAAAAATCACGTTTGTTGTATGGGAGCCCCCTTTAAATATTTACTTTATTGTTTTTTATATTTTTGTTGTTATAGCGGCCACAATATACATAATCTGTGAAAAAGCAAAAGCAGGATTGAAAAAGAGTTTTAATTTTTCAGGCAATAAAGCCAAATAGGCTTAGGGCCCCGATTTTCGGTATCACAAGATCAATTTTACGGAGAGATTGTTCAGACATTTAGATTTCGATAGTACTGACTTAACCAACAGATTTGGCCCTTTACTACGAAGCTACGAATAATAAAATAATTATTATTCGTAGCTACGAAGTGAAAAATCCGAACTTCGTGTCTTGCAGTCGCTGGCGCTTATATTATATTTAAAACGAGAGTGAGAGGGACGGTACGATACGAGCTTCGACTTTCGAATTTCGTAGTAGCCCCTCTGAATTAAACAGAGGCCCCGCGTCAGTTAGGCAAGGACCCCGCGAGAGTTGAAATAAAAATATTTCACAAAGTGAAAATTTATTGCTTTTGATTTGATTGAACTTGAAGAGAGCTGAATATTTTCAAACAGCTGAATAAATAAAATAAACATCATAGGACACTTATTGACACCTGACCTAGTCCCAAACTAAGCAAAGCTGACAAAGGGCCCCCGAGAACTGCATTGCATCCAGGCCCCGACACGATAGGCAGCAGAGGTGGATAAGGTGTCATAACCTCCCTCGCAATTCTTGTATATCAAAAATTAAACTTCTATTCTATTTCAGAAAATACATATATTTTTCAAATATTATTTACAGTTTTTGACAACCAATCCATGTCCATCCATGTAGATCAGATCACACAAGGTACAGACGTTTGAGAGTTTCCACAGAATGAATATGTATATATTATGAAACTGAAAAGCTAATTTTTTTTTTTTCAGGTCAAACCAACAGACAACTTTATGATACTTACACTTTACGTGCATAGGACCTAAGTAAGTCTTAGATCCACAAGGGTAAATACACTTTGTAAATAAAAAAAATATATATATAGAGGGAAAACCTAATCTTTGCAATAGACTTCAATATTAGAGCGAGCTTTTTCGAACCTTCGCTCTAAAAAAACTTTAGTCTAAAGGAATACATGTACAGTCAAAGAAACTGAATTGCGTACCAGGGTGGAACCTTTGTGCTATTAATGTCATGTTCGACATTCGATAAAGAAACCATATCTGCCAAAGAAATCATAGTGAAGTGAAATTGATTACGAAAAGGTTCCACCCTGGCACGCGATTAAATTTCCTTGACTGTACATGAGATAATTTGCTAACTAGCGAAAGTTCGCAGTGTGTTATCCTCTTGTTCACACTTCACAGGAGTGAGCAAGAGGGGACTAACGTTATTGTCGTCTAAGGTCTTCCTGGAAGTAAAAAAAAATAGTGAGCATCAAGAGGAAATCTTCACAGCCGTGGGTTCCTTGCCTTCAGTGAGAGCTCTTGACTCGTGGATAAATGCCGCATATGTTACACCCTAGAAAAAAGAAAAATAAAGGCATTTGAACAAAAATTTCAGGATTTTCATTAACATTGCATGAGGAACACCCATGCCAAAATGTCATTTACGTAGCAGTTGAGATCGCCGTGGAAATATCGGGATAAAAAGTAGCCAGTATATATTCGCAAGGTTCCGGAATGGGATCATTCAAATATTACATAAACAGAATTTGACTCGTTTTGACACTGCCCTCCCGCTTGTCAGCAAAAGTAAGCAAAGGTCGAGGGATCTGCCTACTTTTGCTGTCATGGCTGCTTTTGTAAACAATGGTACAATTATCTTTTTTAATCTGTTCCCTTAAGTTTGACTTACAGTCAAAGAAGCTAAATCGCGTATCAGGGTGGAACCTTTGTGCTACTAATGTCATGCTGACATCCCATACACTTGCCAAAGAAATCATAGTGAAATTGATTATGAAAAGGTTCCACTCTGGTACGCGATTCAGACCCTACACTACGAAGTGCAAACTCGAACTTCGTATGTTGCCGTCCCGCTGACGCTTATGTCATTTAATACGCGAGTGAAAGGGACGGTGCGATACGAACTTCGATTTTCGTTAGTAGCCCCTCAGTTTCCTTGACTGTACGCCGTATTGTCGTATAATCGACGATTTGCAAATTAACCATCTTATAATCAGTATATGGAAGTTACTGGACTAGGAAGACTCAGAACGATAGCAATAGTGTATAAGGAAGAAGATATCATCACTCAATGGTATTAATGGTAAGATATCTTATGATCTGTTTCTTAATCCGAGAAACTAAAATGACGTTTCATGTGTTACCTGTTTTTTGCGTCTCATAAATAGTGATGTGCCGCAACCGGTTATCACCGAAAGATTTTGTAGGTACCTATGTTATATTATATATTAAATATTAAGATATGAACGGATCCGTGACGTACTAACATGTAGGGCACTTAGGACATTCTAGAAAAGGTAAAATGGGTCTAATAAAAATGCGACCGTTTTGGAGATATTTCTACTTTTTCTAGATGTTGATATTTAAGTTTCAATTTCATTTTAAGTACGATCCCCCTCAATGCTTACCATAAAACACACATGCCATAACACGAGAAAACGCACTGAACACATCCGATCACAATACGAGTAAAGTGACGAATGTCGATCGAATACGAAAAACATGAATGACGATAAATATCTGTAGGGCTGCTACGAAATTCGCAAATCGAAACTCGCATCGCAACGTCCATCCCAGTCTCGTATGAAATAATATTAGCGTCAGCGGGACGCCGGACGGCACGACACGAACCTCGACTCTCGAACCTCGCAGTGGCCCTACTGGCCCTATACTACGAAATGCCACGTAGGTTGCCATTCCTCTGACGCCTATCTCTCTTAATACGCAAGTGAAAGGGACGGCGTCACACGAACTTCATCTTCCCACTTTTGTAGTAGCCCCTCTGTGTTATGATTTTTTACGTTGGCACTAAGTGATGAACACTGTATTCTTACCTGTGCTTAGATTTTATCAACTTATCGTAAAAGTGCATTTATATTTTCAAAATAGAAAGTAGAATATTGAATGCTTTAATGTTGTTTTTGCTATCATAAAATATACGTTTTACCGATTATTTACAATTATATCGGAAACCGAAATCAAAGAGGAGCACTGTTCGTTTTATGCTGGCCACATTATTTTTATATTTGACATTTCAGACTGTCATTTTATAGTATCTAGGTTTCAGAAATAGACCATAATCTATGTATTTTCTATGCAGATGCAAACTGCTTACATGCTGTAGCTGTCAGTATGACTGGTATGAACAAGGCCTAATAACAGTTTGAACAAAAGTAATGTATGTGGTACCTGTTGATGCGCTGCTCTGACGAACCCTTCGTTAGCCGACACAGTTATTGCTTTGATCCGGTGACCGAAATTGAAAATAATCCTTGACCTTAACCTGACGTGGCCGCGGACTTTCAAATTTTGTCTAGGAAAATCGTCTTCACCTGAAAACATAATTATTTCAATCTCACACAACACTAAGTGAAAGTAGTATAAGAGTAAATGCAACTAGGAGGTCATCTGTTCTCTCTAATCTTCCTAAGTTAGGGTAAGGGTGCCTTGAGATTGTATTGTGAACTGAATTTTGATATAGGACTTATGCCCTGTTTAATAAATACTAGCTTTTACCCGCTGCTTCGCCCGCGTGGAATTCGGTTATCGCGCGCTGTTCCCTTGGGAACTGTGCATTTTTACAGGATAAAAGTAGCCTATGTCCCATAAACTATCTCTATGCCAAAAATCACGTCGATCCGTCGCTCCGCTTCGACGTGAAAGACGGACGAACATACAAACACACACTTTTTTATGAATTCTTTCCATTGTTTTTCTTACCTGCATAATCGTCAGGGTAAATTTGAACCATATTTTTCAATTCAGCCATTCTTTTTTTTTCCATCTCACCGCCAAGTGTGTTGACAATCTTCTCGAAGTTGTCCCAGGCAGTTCTGCAGCAGACCAGGCTCTTTCCTGATTAAGGTATCCTCTATCAAAATAATGTTTTTAGTTACTGGCTACCAACAATCTCTCAATAAAAGTTACATGTATTGGTAATCTTTGGCAAAAGGACTTAACTTCTTGTTTTACTGCCATATTAACAAGGTATACAAAATAACTAGCCAAATACTAATGGCAGTGAAGGCATTATACATTTATGAGTTATGCACAAAACACATCATCATCAAAAGAAAATACCCCCCCAAACTTTCCCTGTTTTCAAACTTTTTCAGGACGCGACCGCCTTTGGTTTGAAAAATGTTTGGCGATCCCCTGATTACTTCAACTTACAGGGTTTGGCAAAGATTAAGATTAAGATTAAGATTAAATAATAGTTATACATAATAACCGTGAGAGTATCTTAAATATACCGCGACCCCCTTGGGGGTTGCTTGCTACCCACAGATTGAAAAACACTGGAGTGTAATATTTGTGAATAATGGAAGGTATTTACCAGCAAATATCTTCTCCAATATGGGTTTGACAGGCCTTTCTGCTTCCCACTCACACTGCTGAGTCAGTACTTCCTGCTTGAACTTGTAATGGCAGTGCCCATTTGTCATATTACTAATATAAGCCATCATTGTTGTCACATCCAGATTCAGAGTTGTGATTTCTGGGTGCTCTTCAATGCATTGAGACATTTCTTGCAACATTGTTGGTTGGCTATCATCTGTTGAGTCTTCTTCGTCATTGCTGGATTGAGACAAGGAAGACTCGTCACTTAAGGAGTGGCAAGTATCAGGCAGTATGTCCCCTTTGACCACAACACCTATTGCTGTCAGTTTCTTTGACAAGCTTTCTTCAATTCCACTTACAAATTCGAATATCACCTGAAAACAATGATATACGAGTATACATATGGGACGTTCCGCGGTAAAAGGTACCTTATGGCGGTTTTTAGTTTCGGGGATATTAAAAATGTTTGCAAAATGCAAAAGTGGGTTAAAAATACCGTTTTAAGGGTTCCGTAGCCAAAATGGCAAAAACGGAACCCTCATAGTTTCGCCATGTCTGTCTGTCTTTCTGTCCGTCCGCGGCTTTGCTCAGGGACAATCAATGCTAGAAAGCTGTAATTTTGCACGAATATAATATGTAAAATATACCGATAAAATAATACAGTAAAAAAAATTTTTTTTTTACTACCACAGACGTAAAGTGGGGGTGTTTTTTTTTCTCATTCAACCTTGTAGTGTGGGGTATCGTTGGATAGGTCTTTTAAAACCATTAGGAGGTTGCTAAAACAATTTTTCGATTCAGTGATTTGTTTGCAAAATATTACTTTAAAGTGCAAATTTTCGTTAAAATCGAGCGGCCCCCCTTACCCTCCAAAATCTAAACGAGTGGCTGGAAAAATTTGAAAAAAATCAGGATGAAGTACTTATATCAAACTTACAACGAAAACTATAACGGTTAAGTTTGTTTGCGAATTATTAGTAGTTTAAGAGTATAGCAGCCTAAGGTATAAAATATACCTAAACTTGGAATATTCCGTACAAAATACGAAATCCTTAGAAAAATATTACTTAATTTTTTCGTAATGGCTACGGAACCCTATTTCGGGCGTGTACAACACGCTCTTGGCTGGTTTTTTAAATTACTATTTCACAAAATATAAGATCTAAGATTTCTTTACCTGTTTTTATTTTCATTATAAGTGAGTTTATAGCCACTTCGTTACGGTTCTGAAGTTTAGTAGAAAAGGTACCTAATGGCCATTAGATTATAATTATTATGTTTATACATGCTTTGCTCTTGTCATTTCTACTCTTAGGTACCTCCGTCTATCGTTTGACTTTGCCTTTGCCGGCTCGCATCTGCACTACTCGCACTAACCCTCGATCCCTCTCCATCACTATTTGAAAAAATTAGACAATTTATAGCATCTGAATCCCAAGCATACTTTGCCTAAGTCCCCAACTGGCAGTAGGTATTTCAAGATAATGAAATGACCCCTTAGAAAGTCTTCCCGACTTGCTACCTACTCAGCCTCAGCCTATTTATAAGTAGTTCCAGTGGTATTCAGCCTTTACCAATTATAAAACGCAAAAGCCTACATGCACATATTGGTGGTGAAGCGAGTCTCAGAAACCAAATTCGCGGTGGTGTCTATTTCTGTAAAAAAAAACGAGCCAATACGCCATTAAGAAAAAAACAAATAATATTTTAAACCTTAGGCTGCTGATTCTCAAGTTTTTTTTTTTTTTCAAATTTTTCTACCCAGCAGTAGATTTTAGAGGGGGGGACGCTCGGTTTTAATGAAAATTTGCATTAAAAGTTGAATATTTCGCAAAAAGATCGCTGAATCGTAAAATCGTCGAGTCAACCTCGCAATGGTTTAAAAAAACCTATCCAAAGATACCCTACACAATAGGGTTAGTAGAGAAAAAAAAAACACCCCACTTTAATGGGATCGAGGTACCCCAAAAAAAATTTTCCCTACCATTTTGTCTGCGTAGTTGCTACATATTGTATCCATGCAAAGTTACAGCTTTCTATCATTGACAGTCCCGCAGCAAAGCCGCGGACGGACAGACGGACGGACGGACAGACAGACAGACAGACAGACAGACAGACATGGCAAAACTATATGGGTTCCGTTTTTGCTATTTTGGCTATGGAACCTTAAGAAGACGTTTAGAGTTAGCAAATCTGTAAAATCATCTTACTGCCATAAGGCACCTTTTCTTTACGTAATAGTACATTGTGGCTTCAGGGCGGTAAATAAGGAATTACGAACGAGAGTCTATTAGAAGCCCGAAGTCGTAGACTGAGGGCTTCAATGAGTCGATGTTCGTTATTCTAGTACCGTCCGTGCGACATACAATGTTTTTCATCACATTTGCGAGTAAAATTGCATATTTGTAAAAGAAAAACTTATATTTTTTCAAAAATTGCCGATACCGCTGATTGCGCTATTGGCAGCGCCAGCTCCCCGCTGCCCTCCCCCTCCGCAGCATGTGCACGGCGTGCGTGTGCAGCGCGTGCACGGAGCAGCAGCACGCCATGCAGTAACACTCATTTACCGACCTTGGGCTTCATGACATGAAAATTAGTACGGGCAATGACTCATTTGCCAACAAGGGGTTTCATGACAAGCACATTTAGGTCGAGGGTTTTATTTGGGGGGTTGCAACCAAGGTAGCCTGCATGTTACGGTACTGTTTACGAGAAAGTGTGATGAAAAATAAATTTTAGTTTTGAAAGTAGATCACGAAAAAGAAATTATCATATTTGTGGCAATTTAGTTGTAAAATAAGGGTAAACATTAATGAAAAGGTTTTCCAGAACTGACATTATAGTAATTTATCAATTTAATATGCACACATTGTACCTATGTTTGTTTCCATAAGGTTCCTTTTCAAAAATGTATGAAACAAAGATGTGATGCTTTAAGTGACTTAAAAAGTTAACATTCATGTCTGATAACAAAGTTAATAGTTGTATTTGATTGTAATGAAAGGATTTTGTTGATCTACGCGAAAATAATTATGTTGGTTGATTACTTTAGAACTAAATTGCCATTTTTGTGATTTTGCATGAAAATATTAAAAAGATACATTTTGAACTCTAATTTTTGCTTTTCTTATCTTTATTTTTTTTAGGAATTGTTTTCTAATACAGACATTTAAAAATCAACACTACCTACTGCCTGTGCTACTGCGAAAAAATTGAGAAAATAAAGCAAAATATGATTTCCTTGAAATAAGTCAGCAATCATATTAATTGGTCAATATACAAGTTTTGATCTGCAATTATAGAACTTGTATTATATTATTTGATGGACAGAAGCCCATTAAATCAGCAACATAGTTTTTGAGGTACCTAACTAAACTTAAATAGTCTTGTTTCCTGAAATTGCACATTTCCCAATACATTTTTCAAAAAATGATATCTTCGTAACTATAATTCTTAGGACAATGATCTCTTTCGATATCCATAGCTTAACAATTGCAGATTATTAGAATGCCCGTAACTCCATATTGACCACAAGGTACCTTTGACCGCGGAACATCACATATTGAGGTTATAAAAACAAAGATATGCAGCGATAAGTGTATAGGGTTGGGCTGTAAATTAGCACTGTGTACATACATGCGGGCTTTTGTGTGGATCCACACCATAAACTGAGCCCAATCCAATTATCACACTTAGTCATGTTATAGTTATAAGTTTAATGAGGAAAATATCTTCCTTTAATTAATAATATTGTGTCTTTTACTTTATGTGTGTTAATAAAGGCTTATTCTAATTCTGTAGGACTGAGCAGAGAGCCACCATCTAACCTTAGGAGGCTGATACATGCACGGGTAGAGTTTAGAGCATTCCAGGTAATCTTCTGCCTGGTCCAGGATTGATCGGGCTCCATATGATGCATTGCCAGAACTGAGTGCTGACAGGGATTTAGGGTTTCTCGCTATCACTGAAAATTTTAACATTATTAGTAAATTATTCATTAGCAGTTAATTTGCTTGTGCCTTATTATACCTTTGGTCCAAGTTTTGCCATGATCATGAATAACATCAATAACCAGTTTGCTTTCATCATCTATGTGGAATATTTTACACACAGCAACCACACCAGGCCTCAAGGCGCAGTCCACCATCGCACCTAAATGTCGCAAATTCGAGCAAGACAGCTGCTCAAGCTTCACTTTCTTAGATTTTTGCAACTAAAACAATAAATAAAATAAGTCACATCACAAGTCAATGCAGTGTAACTATTGAATTATTTAATCCTAACCGTATTTTTGTAGCTATACCTTCTTGAGAAATACCATTTCCTGGCGAATTTTTCGCTGCAATTTCGTAACTCCATCGATATCCTGAATTGGCTGCAATAACAACACAAGCTGTTTGCCAAGTTCAATCTTTTCGTCCACCAAGCTCAAAAGTTGATCAAGTGAATAGGCGTGATCCATTTTACGAAAAGAATATACATCGAAGTGTAATTTTAACTTTCTAAGTTATAGTGCATGTTTACCGAAAACAATAAAATCAACTTCTAAAAATCCCAGGAAGAGGAAATCAAATCAAATTCGAATCGAAAAAATATGTCATGATGTCAACAAGATTGTCAAGTTGATTTACACGAATTTGACATTTTGTATCCATAGATAAACTTCAAAATTGTAAAGCGTTGGTTTGTTTAAAGCTATGTAAATCTTAATAGAATCAATGCAGCCAATATGGCAACTAGTGGAAATTGGAAGACCATCGATAAATCTTACATTAGTACCGATATCGATTGTTGGTATCTTTTTTTTACAATCTGGTATTCTCTTACCCCATCCCTAGTAGGTACACATCAAGTCATCAAGTTCATGATGTTTATTACTGATTTTCAGTTAGAAGCTTATAAAAAAGCTTAAATATTTTGTACTGACATCTAAATTTCTTTAAAAATTAATCATTAACTTAAAAATACTTGTTAAAAAAAAATACTACGTATTTAGTAATCAGTTTACCCGCCATCGTCCGAGTCACGTGACTGACATCTACACTACACACACAAACCTAACCACAGTTTTGAGAAATGGCTGACGACAAAGAAGTGGAAAAAACGATTGCGGAGGACTTGGTTGTGACCAAGTACAAATTAGCAGGGCAAATTGTGAACAGTAAGTTGTTTGTGCAGTGTTTTTTGAATGTTACCGTTGGAATATCTCCAGGAACGACGTAGAGCTCGAGTGCTAGAAACCGACGCGTGTCATGTCATCGCATCGCCATGCGGGCAATGTGCCGAGTTCGCCAATTTACAAGTTCCTGGTGCATTCCTGACTTAATTACTTATTATTAAGCTCATTTTCTCTCTTACAGGAGTCTTAGAACAATTACTTGCAAAATGTGTTCCCGACGCGTCTGCGCGAGAGATTTGCGAGTTTGGAGACAAGTCTATCCTGGATGAGACCTCGAAGGTTTTCAAGAAAGAGAAGGACTCTAAAAAAGGCATCGCGTTCCCGACATGTGTGTCTGTAAACAACTGTATATGTCACTTCTCGCCTATCCCTAGTGAAACTGATTACATCTTGAAACAGGGTGATTTGGTGAAAGTGTGAGTTACTTCCTTATTTAGCAGCAGGATTCATAACCTAAAATTAACTCATGAACCATTTTTTATTTATAGGTTAGGCTAGCTTATATATTTGTTGTACAGTCTTTAATGTGTTGTGTTATTGCTTATTGTTATAAATAAAAATATCCATAAGCCATCTAAAATGACCCCACCATTCAAACCCTTGGCAATTGTGAATATACATATCTCGCATAACTATTTCTATAGATTACTCAATATATTTCCCAATTAGATTATAATTCTTGAGTAATGTTTACTTGTTTTGCACTTTCGTTCCTAACCTTTATTTTTTACAATAGACTCATAATGGTAGATAGTTACTACTAAAATACATGAAATACCTACAATCTTCCATCCTCTTCATATCCATGATGTCTGATGGCATCTTGTTTGTTACCCCACATGAAATGCAGTATTTCTCTTCTGGAGGTTAAATTACTCAGAGGCTATTAGTTTGGCTAACTTCTAATAGTATATTTGTTTTTATGAGAATATTGACTTTATTATGTTGTTAGGATGGATAAATAGCAATTGTTCCTGTTGCAGGGATTTGGGTGCACACATAGAAGGATTCATTGCAGTGGTTGCACATTCTATTTGTGTGGGCACAGAAGAGGTGACGGGCCGGGCTGCAGATGTATTACTAGCTGCTCACTATGCCAGCGAGGCTGCCTTGAGACTGCTCAGACCAGACAATGAGGTTATTAGAACTATTATTAATTTTAACCTGTCCCATTGTCTGTCTGGTCTGTTTGTAGTCAAATTTTGCAAGTTAAATTTGACCAACTTCCAGTGGTCATATTGACTTGAAATTTAGAATACTTATGTAAATCGCATGACAATATATATATCTATTACTATATCTTGGTAGAGACATACTGGTAGTCCGTCCTGGATTGTCTTTATAGGACGGAACTCTTCAACAGTTATGGTATCGACTTCAAATTTGGTATGCAAATGTAGTTTGAGTGACAATGCTAGTAAAGTTGATAAAAAGTACAATCAGCAAAAAGCTTGTATTAAAATTGAAATTTTTACCAAAACTTGTTTTTAGAATGTTCTGACTATTCTGTATCTTATTCTCACTGGTATAGTGAGTAAAATATCTGCTAAGCAACTACAGTATTGTTTACAACAACATTGAAAGAACAGCAATATAATATGTTTATGAAAGATAATTGGTGGATATTTTAACCAGTGTTATTTAAATGTATAGTGGAACAAATTGAATCATGAGTCAGCGTGGAACCTTTTCATAATCAATTTCACTATGATATCCTAGACAAAAGTGTGAGATGTCAACATGACATTAGTAGCACAAAGGTTCCACCCTGGGTCATGATTCAATTTGTTCGACTGTACAAGGTATAAACAGAAAAGTTAGAAGAGATTGAAACAGTATTAGAGTTGATAATTGTATCTTTAATGTGAAAATCAAGTATCATATCCATTTATTCCAGAACTATGCAGTGACTGATGCAGTCCAGAAAATCAGTGCAGAGTTTGGCTGCAAGCCAGTTGAGGGTATGCTGTCACACCAACTAAAGCAGTTCCGCATTGATGGAGAGAAGAGCATTATTCAGAATCCTTCCGAGGCACAGCGCAAGGAACATGAAAAGTCCACACTTGAGACCTATGAGGTGTATGCCATGGATGTGCTCATTTCAACTGGAGATGCTGTTGTAAGACATTAGTTTTATAATTAACATTATAATGTTTATATATTATTTATAATGTTTTTATACATTTTGTATCAGCCTATGTATAATCCTGTTTCTGTAAAATCATTTTTTTTTTTATCATAAAGCCATTACATGATAATATCTTCAAAATTTACAATATTCTAACAGTTTAAATCCTAGTCTTATAAGGTTTAATAACATTATAAGACTAGCATCATTGACATGATATTTTGGAACACTTTTTAATGATTCATAGTTATTTTATTTTCATTAAATATATTTCCATGGGAGCTCATTAAAGTTGAGCATTGATATACATCCCATAACAAATATATTGTTATTGTGGTGTCTCTATGTTCTTGTGGCCCTGAAATTCTTTCCAAGTGTGTGTAAATAGGACACCCTTGGCAGTTCTCAGGGTACAACAATTTGTATAATTTCTACTGGGAAATATCATTTGTTTCTTGGTTTACTTATGCAGACAAATTACAATTAAAGGTGGTTGGTTGATATTCAATAATTAAAATCAAATAAAGTTACGATTTCATTATCTTTATTATTCTAGGGCCGCGAAATGGATACGCGGTGTACGATATATAAGAAAACTGAAGAGATTTATCAGTTGAAACTGAAAGCATCCAGAATGTTCTACAGTGAGGTGAGTGACCCTTATTTATAAATAGATCCTAGTGTGCTGCCACTCATGATAATATATCTGTACACCAACAAATACATTTGCATATAAAAAAAATACTTAACTGCTAAGACCTACACTGTGTTTCAATTATTTTTTAATTTAATTGATTTATTATAAACCTGCACTAACCTGCGAAGCAATTCAATGGTGCGTGTGTAGTTCCCAATGCGCACTGGGCCCGCGTGGGGACTATGGCCCAAGCCCTCTTGTTCTGAGAGGAGGCCTGTGCCCAGCAGTGGGACGTATGTAGGCTGGGATGGATTCGATTTACTAATTTATTTTTGTTTGAGCTTTGTTGTATTATTAACAGGGTATGAAAATATCCGATATTATTAAGTTTGATATATACCGATTTTGTATAAAAGCCATATTATTATTTGTAAAATAAATAAAGTAAAATTGTTTCTGCACTTTATCAATTACTTTCTTTGTAAAAAATAATAGAATAAACACCAAAAACTTACTCTTTCGTAACAAAATTTTTCTGACATGACTGACGCCATTAACGCCGGCAGAAGTGTTGCCATTAATGGATTGGAACTTACTATTAGGGAGTATCTTTTACCTACTCCAACGCCATCTACATTCGGGAACTATAATCACAGCAACAAAGGCAAAAAACTAGCTAAAAATTAGTTAAATAATATCAAATTTTTAAACCAATTTTTGTATTGATATATATCATAAAAAATCATTTGATATATATCGGATATATATCATGATATAATTATATCCATTGATATATATCCTCGAACCCTGATTATTAAAACTAATTTTTTTTTGGGGTTAAGAATTGCTTGCTTGTAATATAATAAATCAGATGAATAGATAGATTTCTATGTTCATAACATTTGTTAATTTTTTTTTATTAGGTTCGCAACAAACATGGCTCCATGCCATTCAACCTAAGGAGCTTCGACAAGGAAACCAGCGCGAGATTGGGTGTCGTGGAGTGTGTCAATCACAAGCTGATTGAGCCTTTCCAGGTAGGTTCCTAATAATAATAATAATAATAAAGCCCTTCTATTCTGAATTCTCTACAACTTCAGCAGTATGTGTTTAAGTGTTCTATTCTATATTATGTCTCTGAATTCAGCGTGCCTCTTGGCATAGGCCTCCTCCAGCTCTCTCCACTGAGCTCTCTGTGGAGAGTGTATGTGTCTGTGGTTCCTAATTCATAAGGAAAAAAATTCTTAAACAACCATTGTTTAGACTTTATAATGTAACAATGAAAGAAACCTTGCTGGATTCAGACATATTGTCAACTGTTTTTTGGCGAATATGCAACCCAGTTCCTTAAAGTACATCTCAATTGTTTTCTAAAAGTTTTTCTAGATAAAACTAATATCCGGCTACTAATTTCTCTACAAAACTGCTGCAGGAGGCATTTTTTGAAGGTTGCTGCCACTGGCTAAAGTAAAACGTATAATTCCTGCAAAAATTCCCAAATCAAATCCATAGTTATGCATGTTAAATATCCACAAAAGGAAGTACTGTGTAAAGTCTTATTACATTATAATTGGTGTCTAACGTTTGAATGTTTTCAGGTCCTGTACGAGCGACCAAACGAGCTGGTCGCGCAGTTCAAGTTCACGGCGCTGCTGCTACCTAGCGGCACGCACCGCATCACCGGTCTGCCCTTCGACAAGGCCACCTGCAAGAGCGAGCGCTCAATTAAGGACCCGGAGCTCAATGTGAGTCCCTAGATCAGCCTGCTAGTTGAGTTCAAATTCAAGGTCAAGTTCGTAGCAAAGCCACGACGCTGCGACAGCGGCAGAGTCTGCAGATAAACACCAATTTGCACTGAGGACATATCAACTGTCTCCAGTCTTCAATTAAATCTGCTGCATCGCGTCGCGTCTGTGTGACCTGGCCCTTTTATAACATTGATCTGGTGTTACTAATACTCTGAAATCTAACTTAGGTGGATAAGGCTCATATGTTTTGAATGCATGTTACAAAAATTTATAAACTAAACCCAATTAGGTACATTGATACCCTGCTACCACACAAGTCATGGTGGTGGTTAGTTTTCGTTCATGGAGATAATCGTCGATTTTCGAAACAAACTGTATTTGAAATGCTGCCTGTTTTACACTACACAAGTGACAAATAGGGAACCCAGTCTATATAACAGGTTATTAGTGATAAAAGTTAACTTTAACTTGTGATTAAGTTAGCCAAGAAACTGTGTAAATTAGTAGCTGTCTTTATTTATCAAATTACGATTACAAAAAAACAATTGTTTTACACGCATGAGATAAATACCAGTCATTTCTATTCTGTTTTCAGGGAGTGTTGTGCTTTGCTTTAATGTTATAAATCTTGCATCCCTGATATCTTTCCAAACCACATAGTTTACCTGTGTGTTTGGCACAAGCCCAGGGTATAATACTGTAATGTTTTTGAGCCAAAATGTTTTTCTTAACATGTTGGTTTGAACCATTACAACATTTTCAATTTAAAAATAATATTATTAAGTATACTAAATACAGGTGGAATAATTATTTTATTTACTTATTTGCAGTCTCTGCTGAACTCCTCGGCGAAAGCTAATAAGAAGAAGAAAAAGAAGGCCACTGAAGAAGCAATGGAAGTTGAGACTGTTGCCTAGCAACCGAATAATTCATGACAAAAATGAAATCAACAGCTTTCGCATTATCCCCTCTCAAGGAAGATTCCACAGAGCTAGTTCATTCAGTAATATTAGATTTCTCAAATTGAGATTATCATTGTTAAACTGTAATAAAGTAATAACGAATTAGCAGCTTATGGACCCTCCACAGATCGATTTTAATAAAATTATAAATGTGTGTATGAAAATTATTGTTATTGTTCGTACATCTAGGTGTTCCGTGTTTTGATATTTAATTCTTATTTTCTTTTTTGCTATGATTTTGTAACTTCTTTGGACAGTGTTAAGAAACAATAATTATAATTTGTACATAGTAAATGACTTCTGATTTCACTCGTGGTGATGATTCCTCAATAATAACGAAAGCATAATGTGAATAAACAACATATATTTGAAACCATTCCTTAGTGATGTTATTCGGTTTAATTGTGATGTGCACAAATCCGTTCTCACTTGTATAAATCTGTTGACCAGTGCAATCTATGTGTAAACCGACACTGTCGCGTCTCTAGATGTTAAGTAATCTTGTGCAGAAAGCGACACTTGTGAGAAAGGAATAAATCGAACTGTGCCACAATTGTGGGCTGATTTTTAAACAGTTTTTCATTTTATCCCATTTATTAACTTCATTCATACGCATACAACTTCATACTGAACTGAGACTTCTCACACTTGACCCTTCTGGCTATTGGTTTTCGCTTTTACTAGACAAATAGTTTTGCCTTCCCACTCATAAGAGTACTATAAGGACCACCATAAAATGGAATTTTTGCTCCGGTGCGTTGCCTCCATTTCCGCTCATTACCCTTTCTTAGTGGAAAGTGGGCATTATATACTACCTAACTTATTGTTATCTGAATTCGGGGACATTCTTAAATTACGTCTGTACTAAGAAATACAGTCAGTGAGCTGACTCGTTTGAAAGATAGTATAATGTGTTGCTATTGCCTCTCAAATCCCTCTGGAAATGTTTATTTACTGGACCGGATAATTAAACTGGTCCATTTTGGATTTGGTAAAACAAATATTCTAGTGCAGAGTGCAGGGCTTCCCAAACAGTTTGTCCCAGGGGGTTGCTTCGTTCTTATTTTCTAATAATAATTATAAATGTCCATAGTGTTTTTTGAATAACTTGTTACTAGGCTAGTACTTAAACCAAACCAAACGCCTCAGCTCCTTACTAGGAATGGTGATGAAACAAACCTACAGAAAGACATGCAAACATAGGGTTAGCTCAAGGAGATCCCTTTGTCTCCTCTTCTTTTCAACAATGTGACCATGGATGTCTGTAAAAGCTTAAATTACAGTACTTAGAAGCAGCAAACGAAAAGTGCTTTTTTCGTTTACGCTTAGAAGCAAATCAAATTATCTGAATTGTTAAAATATATAAATAAATTAACCCCTACTCCTTGTGCCCCTCCCAGAAAACAATCCTGGATCCACCCTTGCCTACTACAATAATTTGATTTAATAGATGGGTAAGTAGGACGGTTCTGAACAGAAAAACTCTAGTTAACTGTTTTACATTTTTAATAAATAGTATTTATCACTGTACCATTTCCTACATAATGCATTTCATTTTGTTTTCTCTTCTGTTTGACTTGTGCTTGTGGGCTCAACAGACTCTAGTGTGGAGGAGACCAAGTCGATTGTCTTGTTAGTTAAATCACTGACATGTGTTGGGAGATCTACGAGGAACCTGAATGTTGCCTTAACTCCACTGTTCCAATAGTACTTAAATAGATATGAAACTCTATCATTAGATGGCAGTGGAGGTAGCTGAAAAATTAAATGTTTATGATCAATGAAATTGCAATTTAAAAGAATGGATTAACTGTCCAACTTAATCTTGTAGCCTTCTAAATATGGACTAGTTAATTTACCTCATAGGGTATTTGTTTCTTGAGCTCGCCAACATACGGTGAAGCTCCTTTCTCAAGATCTTCGTACAGTGCGGCAGTGGTGGCGCTGTCCTTCCACACTCCCTTCTCGATAGTGTAATAAACTGCAGAGCCGAGGATAGCAGACTTTACGCCAAACCTAATAACAAAATGTCAAAATATATTGATCAATAATTTAAAAGTTTCTTAGAAAAATGTTATCACATACGTACTTTAACATTGTGCTTGCTAAACAAACATTTAAAAAGTATTTAATAAATAAGAAATGTTTACTAATCGGGGAATGTCGTTGAAAATTATGTAACTCCAAGCTAACCTAAATGTTTCTAGTTTTTTATATTTCGCAAAGTGACAAGTGAGTGAAGTCGATCGAACGTCATCTGGGGAATGATAGTTGCGTTCCTATCACACTCAATTTTTCGCATACAAAAAATTTTATGCCTATAATAATATAAGATTTAACGAGTCCTTAAGTTCTTTAATATTTTCTGGTCCAAAATTATACTTGTGGCTTCGTAGAGTATTAAAAAAAAAGTGTTATTTTTCGCTGAAGCTACCTTTCTATATATTCAATGTACTCTGTGAAGCTATCAATGCCATTCGAGATGAAAATGGCTGGATGATTAATTTCCCCTTATATTTTTCGTGACAAAAAAAAAACCATGACATTGACATTGTCAATTTGGCAATTCTATATCCAACCCAACATTAATTTTTTGTTAGTTTATTTTAAATTTGAACAAGAGGAAATGGATGCCTCTGTTGCCAAGCTAATGCATAGCATAGAAAAATGTTTACTACCAAAACTTGAAAGAAATTGTGAGGAATCTAAAACTCACAAGGAATATTTAATTCGGAAAGAAAAGTTAACTGAAGAATTTCCAGTAGTGCTTGATCTTTTCGGCGATTTAGACCTGAGTCAAAACCCAGCGTTAGCACCTGGTGTTTTATCCTCTTTATTAATTTTGTATGAAGAGTTACGAATAGATGTCCCGTGGAATGCAGATATCCCGCAGCAGTTCCCAAAGAAATTAAACCGCCTTATGGATGTTTTATGTGAGGTCACATTTGACGACTTGTTGAAAAAAGAAAGTTTCTACGACCCTCAGGAAGTATTTGACGCATGTATGGAGAATATACACAGGAAACTGACACCGGACAATTTCAAGATGTATCCAGCTACTATAGAAGTGTATTGTAAACTTGTGCAGAATATCAAAGTATGTTACAACTAAGAGCATTTTGACTGCATGGTATTTTTCTTACTAACAATTTTTTACAGAAGTTAAATTGACATGCTTTTGACTGCTACCACCACTAACTTATTTTCTAATTTTATCATTATAGTTTTGTTATCCACATTACTGGTCCTCAAGGATAAAAGCCTCCTCTGTTTTTTTCCACTTTGTAGCAATATTCACCTAGTCTTTTCCTACTTTTTTTATGAAATCATTTTTATCTGGTACAACACAATACAGAACAAAATTTTCAGGGTGCCCTGGTTCGATTGTGCCAGCCTCCCCAGGGATTTACTTGTGTGGGTGTTTCGAGTGCGGTCAGGACATGTTCCATTGAATAATTTTTTAAATATGATGAAAGTAGTTCAATCCCCCATGTGCACGGATTGTAATAAGATTGAGGACTTAATGCATTTTTTGGTGGAGTGTGTATTGACTAAGGATATGAGTGAGGAGTGATTTGGACCTGTTCAATGGTGCAGTGAATATTATTTTGAGTTGTCCGGTATCGGAAGATGTAGTACGAATTTACAGGTTCATCAAGCACTCCTTTGCAGCCAGATAATCTGGACATTGCATTAGGAGTGTTTGATGAATGTGGACATCGAGTCTTTTAATGAGGCTGGCATAGTCACAGGTGCACATAAGCCTCAAAAAAAATAGAAAAAATAATAATAATAATAATAATGAAATCATTGGTGACTTCATAAAAACTTATTACAAGTAATAAAAATTACAATATTTACTTTCAGGACTACTACATAACAGTGAATCCACAAAAAACTTTGCCAGCATCGCTGCTACTCATCGATGATTATGTCACAGCACACAAGACCAAAGGCCTAAAAATTTGTGCAGCTGTCCTGCAAAGTATAGTAAGAATTAAACTACTGTAGAAATGTTACATATTATTCTCTAACTCAATAGTTCTTAACCTTTCAGGGTTGGACTGTAGCAAAGGGGGCACAGACAAATTGTTTTTTTTTTACCATAATGAAGTCATAATGACACATATTTTAAATGATGTTATTGAATAGAATACCTTGTGTAAAATAAGCATATTTTACTCAAACAACTTTTCTCTGTAATCAAAAATGGCCGAGATAAAAGGACCTGTTTTGATTTTTTTGCAAGGAGCCGGGGACTTTGTTTTTTTTTTTGTCAAAATGAAGTCATGCTAACATATGTATATTTATATGTAGGGACCCAAAGTTCGAAACTTAGGTACGAGGAGCGAAGCGAGGAGTGGTTAGTATGAATTGTGACCAGAACCGAATTAAGCCTTAATCTTAGCTATTGTTTGATCAAAATATAAGTTGAATGCTCATTTTTTTTCTTCTACATCTATCTCATCTGTAGTGGGTCACACAGAAAAGTACCCCTATTAAAAGATGCTCCCTTCAACAAACTAATAAAATTATAACAGTCATTTAAAATAGGGCTTATACTTACATAAAAAAAAATTGTTTCAAATTTTGTCCTGGCTCCATGGTAATTTTGCTTGAAAATTTTCTCCAAAAAATATTTTTTTTTCGCTTTTTTTTTTAAATATGGCTGTCTTTTTACAAGCTTTTATTTTTTTTTCCTTCTGATATTTTAACGAGGCTTTAGCACACCAAATGTGACTATGTCAGCCTCATAGGGAGCCTCAGATATATACACCACACTACAGACAGATATTACACTCTCCCTTGCACTGACACCACGTCCCTGGATGCAAAGGCCCGCTCAATGAATCTGTAAATTCGCGTGGCTTCTTCTGAAAGCGAAGCTTTTATTTAGTTTCACCTGTCCCATTGTCCGTCTGTCTGTCTGTCGTCAAATCTTGCAAGTATAATTCGACCAACTTCCAGTAGTCGGATTGACTTGAAATTTGGCATGCTTATGTAAATCACGTGATTATACAATAATCTAGTAGTGACATCCTGGTAGTCCAGCCAGGATCGTCTCCGCAGGACGGAACTCTTCAACGGCTAATAGCATCAACTTGAAATTTGGTATGTAAATGTAATTTGGGTTACAATGTAAGTACAGTCAACAAAAAGTACAGTCAGCAAAAAAGCTTGTATTAAAAATGTTTTTTTATGGTTAGGTTATTTGATTCCTGTTTAAACGCGTTTTAAGCAATAAAAAAAATTGTGTGGTGCCCTTTGGTATAGTCTGACCGAAAATTAATAAAACAGAGTAGTTTTTTTTTTCGATGGCTTCGCGGACCCTTTGGGTGTGTCCAGGGACCACTAGTGGTCTGTGGACCACTGGTTAAGAACCACTGCTCTGATTAATGGCTTGCTTTAGGGGTCACTTAAATTTTTATTAATAAAAGAAGTTAGTAAATAAATTTGCTTGAATAATTAGGTGCATGCCTTTTTTATCTAATTTCAGTCATCTAATGGTTTTCATAATGGGAATTACTATGAAGTTGTTTATGCATCTTTGAAGAATTCACTGACTGTTCAATATGTTGATGTAAACAAACTGTCCCAGGCATGTCTTATGGAGCTTATAAGACTTCTTCCCGCCCAGGTCAAGGTATGTTGAAATAAAGACTTATTAGTATGAATAAACCAGTTTCATGGGTGAAATTGAGGGTTTTGATTACTCATGTCAAACATCATTACCATACCACAAATATTTCTAAAACGTAAGGATAAATCTTTATTAAAAGTTGACTGAGGAACATTTTTTTAATAACATTTTATGAGATGATAATGAAAAAAAATACACTGTAAAAACATTTTTTTCAAAAACTCAGACATATCTAAAAGCTTTGCCATTTTGTTTTTATTTTCAGACTATTAAATCTGGGGATTTATTTGTACACACTTTAGACCAGTTGCACTCAGAATCTAATTTGCTCAGAAAGGCCAACAATTTCAAGTTCAGCAAGAAATTAATAGAAATCCATGGAGTGAACTGTGTCAAGAGAAAGAAAATGTTCAACACTGTGATGTGTGATAATCTGGACACTTGTGCTAATGTGGCTGTTGCTGAAATGCTGCTCATGTCTTTACTGGAGGTAGGTTCATTATCATATTATTCTTCCAGATACAAATGGCATTCAGTGGCAGTGTAGAGCAATGGCGACTACCTGTTGCATCGCACGCAGCCCTGGGGCGGTCGAGGACAGTCACCCTTGCTAACATACTTCCTCTTTCCAAAACTGATGTCACCAATGCCCATGTGTTTGGTCTAGTACAGGGATTCCCAAACTTTTTCAGTTTACGGCGCAATTATAGGGTTAGTATTTTGTCACGGCGCCTTTGCAGCTAGGGAGAAAAGATTGCCTAAGTTGCCCGGGTAAAAGCAGTCCCACGCGGTGCCCTGGGGTATAATGGGTATACAGCATGGCGGCCTAAGAGCAGAATTTTCAACCGGTGTCCCGCGTATATTTTCAGGTGTGCCGCGATTGCCCCGAAGTTTACCTACATTATGAACATTAATTATATGACATACAATAAAATCCTGTCCATACTTGGATCAATCTCAGGATTGTCAATTTGCATAGCACAAGTAGTGTATCCTACCTAGTAACTGTAATAATGAACAGGGCTAAGTTATTATTATCAAAAAGGTACTAGACCAGGGGTTCCCAAACTGTGCGCCACGATGTATATACATCCATTTGCATTTACCAAAAACTTGCGTTTTTTAATATTAGTAAGATTTATTTCTATATTCTAATTTTCTTAGCCCTGTTGAGTGAGATTGGACTTGACTAGTCCCATCCAACTTTATTACATATTTCAACTGCATAAATAATAATAAAAAAATAGACCTAATTAATCTAATTGATAAACATTTTTTCAGTGCTTTGAAGAATGGATAAAACACTGCTGGTGTGTTTGGAATTTGAAGTTTCCTTCTGATCAAAATGTACTATCTCTGCTCCTGAAAGTGATGTACATTAACATCAACAACGAGAAACTATCCATTAAACTGCAGGAAATACTGGAAACTCTCATTTGTATATCAGCCAAGGATGATCAGAAGAAAATACTTCGCAGTTTGGAGTCAAGGGAACAATTAACCAGTGAGGAATTTCTGAGAAGACTTGATGCAACAAGAAGGGAAGCCCAGGCGTTTAATTTAGTGAAGTAAAAATCAAGTGCAACTTTAGTAAATCAATTATATTAATTAAGACTTGTAAATATTATCTTTAACAAATAAAAAAAGTATCAAACTTAATTTCACTTATTATTTATACTCCTTAATGTTTCACAAATTTCTTCAACTGCAGGTCTCTCCTGCCGGTCAGCTTCCAAGCATTTCTCCGCTAATTTATAAATGTCATCAGCCTTCGTCCAGACCCCTGCTGATGTGTCAAGAAAGTCAGTTATACTCTTACCACCCCTCTTTATTGCCTCGTCAATGTAATGTTTTATCTGGAATTTGTCACCATTTTCCAACTGAAATAAGCATTTTAACCCTGTCAAAAGTTCCAACAGAACTATGCCATAACTATAAATATCAATTTTCTGAGTGATAGTGCCATAAAGCCCTTCAGGAGCCATGTATGCAGAGGTTCCCATTGGCGCTGACGTAATGAATGTAGTGTCATATTGCTTTGCTAAGCCGAAGTCACATAACTGAAACAAAAGCATGAAAAAAACAATATTATTGTTATTTAATTAAAGAGGTCATATGGCAAGGCCACTGTGTTATTGATATAAATTATAAAAAATACTGTTGTTTATTCTTTTTTCTCTTTCATGAGGGGTCTGGATGGAGCTGAATTTAGTACTAACAAGTAAGGAAATGTAAAGTGATCAACAAGATAATTAAATAAGTATCGAAGTAATGTTTTTTGGCTTACCTTAGGCACTAAGTCTTTCGTAAGCAAAATATTTGAACTTTTCACATCACGATGCACAAAGTTAGTTTTTGAAACACTTTGTGTGCCTGAATCTGAAGATGATGTGCTAAAAGAGAGTTTATTGTTAAGTTCATAGCTGTGCAAGTAGCGCAACCCCTCAGCAGCACCTTGCATAATATTTATCCTCTGTTTTTCACTTAGTACTCTCTCTGCAATCTTTTCCTCCAGGGAACCTCCATCAACATAATCACAAACAATACAGAGTGCTGGTCCATCCTTGGAGAACCCAATTATTGGAACAATGTTTTCATGTCTGAACTGTGAAAGATACTTCACTTCTGAATTGAATAGTTTAACTGCTACTTCAGGTTTGTGAACTATTACAACATGTTGGTGTGTCTTCTTGATGGCCAGAGGTCCATATTTTGGATGAGATCCCACATATACTTCACCAAAACCTCCTTGCCCTATTTTTCCACACAGCCCATATGGACCATTGAGTACAGTTTCAGAAAAATTATTTGTTATGGCCTTCAGTTCTACATAATTGAAGTGAATTAAATTAGTATCTTGCAGTATTGACTTGTCTATTCCACTGCTTAAGTTCAGCTCACTTTGATGAGTTGTGTGTGTTTGAATATTGCTTTGAAATAATTCAATATTTGGTAATGATTGTTGGTATTCTGTGATGCAAGTTGAATCAACTTCAGGTGGGTATTGTGTTGTATGGTCAGAATTATCAGTAGTATTTCCTTCACTTTTAGCATAGGCTTTGGTGTTAAGTGTGTGAGGACTGACCATCATTTGACTCCAAGCTGGCAAATTGGGTTCCTCACTAGATGCAGATGTTTGTATGTCTATATTGTTTTCAGAGAATTTTATCAAATCAGATGCTGACTTCATCTCTCTTGTTGCACAACCCTGAAATGTGTTGTTACTTTCATTCCTATTATCTGTTTGCATTTGCCGGGTTGAATTAATAACGGACTCAACCGTTTGGGAGAACTTAATCATGTCAGACGCTGACATCATTTGAGCTGTGGTCTGTGCCTGGAGTTTATTGTTGGATGTGTTATTATCAGATTGCATTTGAGCTGTTGTTTGATTATTTCTGGATTTCTCACCAGATGTTAGTTCGGAGCTTGAATCATTTAACATTAAAGAAATGTTAGTGTTGACTGGAGCCCCTGGCCCAGTTTGTGGCCGCGGTGGTGGGTCTTCTGCAAATTAATAGGCAAATTAAAAATGGCTGTATTAAAAGTATTATAATTTATACTGGCTAAAGCCAAAATTATGTATGCTATAGTGAAACAAGTCTCAGTTTATGCTCACATAATATTATTACTGTCTGACCATCTGGCCACATTATAAGTAAAGCAGTAGTTACCTCCTAAAATTCTGGCAATTTCATCGGATACTCTCAACATTTCAGCTTTAATAGCTATTTGCTTTAGGGTAGTTAGGGTCGGCCTGACTCGTCCTGACGTTCCCCATTCGTCAAATAAAATCTTGGCACATTTTTCTCCAGTCCTTTTTGAATGATTTTCGATTAAGCTGCAATATAAACCGGCAGTAAAATTAGTTAATTTATAGGCGGCACCTCACGATGAGAACATCTTTGTAGGATAGGAAGTTAAAATAGTAGAAAGGTGATCTTTCGACATAATTTGAAACCCTCATTAGTCAAAACAAGTTAGTTACTTACTCTATGTGCTCGTTGTTATATTTTGGAACAGAGTTTTCATTTTGCAGGTCCTTAGGTATCAGAGACATGAATCGTTTCCAGTCATCGTTGGTGTCTAGGATTTGAGCCAAATTGTACAAGGTGCCCTCTTTTAAATTGCGTATTTCCACGTTTCCTAACATGGCTGACACTGATTACACTTTTATTTACAGATTACTGTGTAATAATATAATGGATAATTTGCTCGACGCAAAAAACTTCAAAATCTAAACTTTGTTGATCTGTCAATCTGTCCGTCTGACTCTGCAGGGCTACTACGAAACTCGAAATTCGTGTCGTGCGGTCCCTCTGACACTTATACTATTTAGTAAGAGAGCGAGAGAGACGGTACGATACGAACTTCGAGTTTTGAGTTTCGTAGTAGGCCTGCTGACTCTGACACACCAGACACCACTACAACTACACACTCAAAAGTCCAGTGTTGCCGCCTCAGTTATTTCTTTTACCCTAACGCTACGTGAAACCTTGAATAAGCAGAATAATATATTTTTTTACCCTAAAATATTTATTTATAAAATAACAGCTAAACTACTAGACCGTATGGAAACATTCTTGTGATGCACCCATAATAGTCTTGGCTTCTATTTCATCTGCAGTATTTTTTTTCTTGAAATCGTACATTTCATTCGAAAACTTTTATCCTAAAAAGTACCTTAAATAATTTTTTACCCTAAAAAATACCCTGAATTTAGGGTAAAATACCATAAGGTGGGGACACTGCAAAAGTCAAACACCAACCTAAAACGTAGTGGTTATAACTTATAATTATTCTCTTTGCACCAACCAACAAAAAACCCGTTTTAATTTAAATAAAAAACCGGCCAAGAGCGTGTCGGACACGCCCAAAATAGGGTTCTGTAGCCATTACGAAAAAATTAAGTAACATTTTCTAAGGATTTCGTATTTTATACGGAATCTTCCAAGTTTAGGTATATTTTATACCATAGGCTGCTATTTTATTTAGTCATAAAGTTCTAATAATTCTCAAGCAAACTTAGCCGTTATAGTTTTCCTTGAAAGTTTGATATATCAAAGTAGATATACTTACTATCATCCTGATTTTTCTCAATTTTTCCACCCACCGGTTTAGATTTTAGAGGGGGGGAAGGGGGACGCTCGATTTTAATGAAAATTTGCACTTTAAATTTGAATATTTCGCAAACAATGCACCTAATCGAAAAATAGCAACCCCCTAATGGTTTTAAAAGACCTATCCAACGATACCCCACACCACAGATAATAATAATAATATTTATTTCAACCAACATAGTATCATAGTGTTAGTAGGTATATAAAGCTTAAATCTAGTGTTAGTGACGCTACGCCTTATCTTGTCAGGGGTCCTTGCGGATACACTTCGACCCATAGGGATCTTTTATGTAATTACCCCTCCTTCGCACTTACTCTATTGCATTGCCTTTATCACCTCGTCCATAAATTGGATGATTTGACGTAGCGGTAGTGCCTTCAGTGGGTTGAAACTCCATACAAAAAATCTAATGTATGGAGCTAGTGTCTTTTTTGTACCAACCTCTCCAAAATAACTTATTGGTTGCCATATTTATGAAATGATCTGTGTTTAGAAGATTTCACTTAAATTATAATATTTGCAATTCTTCACATTTTAAGCTGTGAAAAAAAAAATAAGCGGAAAAAAATATTACTAAGATAAATAATACAATATAAAAATAATTCTGACTGGATATCCTTTTTTATTTAAGTAAATGAAAAAATTTAGTTCTATTTTTCAATTTTATATGGCAACCCACAAACCTTCATCTGCTGCGTGGGAACGGACGCCTTCGCGAGATTTTGTGTTTGTATTTTCGTGTATTTTGGTGTTTGTTTTGTTAATAGCGTTGAGTTTGAGATTATTTCTCCTCCGCATTAACTTTTATTTCACTAAAGTGCATTTATTCGAGACAGGACTCTAGTTTTTACCGTAATTTTCACGGCTGTCCTTTACTAAGAAACCATTCAACATAAGGAGATGCGAAATTTGTGGTATTCAAGAAAAACATTGTGAAAACAAAATGTTCTTTGCTAGATTTCCTCTAAGTGAACATGTGTAAGTAAAGTTACTGATAAATCTTATAATAGGTGTTGAGGTTATATTTGGCTGGCCGACGTCAATTCGTATTATATAGTATCACGACAATTAAATTTTATTTCAGTTGTAAGCAGTGGGTGAAAGTAGTTGGCAACGAGATTTCACAAAATCGAAAACCCGGCTGAAGAAGAAAGCCATACCAAAATTGGGACTTCCCATGCCACCTCTTTCTGAAGAAATTCTTGAAGGGTTTCCCCTAAAGATGGCAAGAACAGCCAAGGTAAACACTTTATTTTATTTTCAATTTATCTCTATTGCAACTTGACTTACTGCATCTTATAATAATAATAATAAAATAATAAAAGATATTGATTTAATAGTTTGTTTACAAATTCTACATAGGTACATAACAAATAATAAGTACAATCAAACTATCAAAAGGGAAAGCGACTCAGCTTATGCCTGCACCTTGCAGAACAAAGTCCCTTGGCTGACAGGCGTGGTTTTTCAGTCGCCCCCATAAACCATAACCCTAATAAATACCATCAATACACATGCACATATTTTTTTTACATACAATATATGTTATAAATTAATTTGCTTCGTCATCAATAATAATGCTAGGTATTTTGAGTGTATAGTATAGTTGCCGGTCAGAGCATTAGTAATAGACAGAAAAATTGGCTATACACACTAATTATATTTCACCTGTATAAGTTAGTGGAAGCTTCTGGCTAAATTAAACTTTGTTTCAGGTTCAGCTTTGGAGTTGCCCAGTGTGGAATATTTACATGCACAGCCTTCTACAAGTGGTGCGCAGTGTAAAACTGACAATACAACAGGTAAGCTATCACTGATAAAAATCTATACCTTATAGCATAATTTAGAATTTTAGAGTTGATCTGATGATAAAGCTAGCGGGTGACCATAGGAACACTGTGATAAACAACACAACTGCATCGAGTTTGGACTCGTTTGTCGTCTTGACGAGTACTTTGGTAACCAGGGGCATATAGTACAGTCAGCAAAAAAAAACTTATATTAGAAGAATTTTCAGAAAAAACTTTATTGAACTGTTTACGGAACCTTTCATATTAAATATAATGACCCGGATAACTCACGTCTTAAATCGAGTTTAGCTCGACATGTTTCGGGCTAATCCGAACCTTTCAACCTTCATGTACGAGTCCAACTCGCACTTGAACATTTTTCTGTATTGTCTGTGTTTATGGTACACTTCATGTAATAACACTCCTCTTTTTGCGTTAGGGGTTAAAAATAGGTTGAGCTGCTTAGTAGTTAGAGGAGATAGAAATGGATATGCATACATACAGGTCAAAATACAATCCTCCTTTTGGGCTTCACCAGAATCGGGTAAAAAACTACAGAACTAATTTTATTACATTTGGCATGGCAAGTAGATTGTTTATCAGAGGTATACAAAATTATGTATTTCAACTTCAAGTTCACCTTACATTTCATTTCATTCATTTGACAAGTAAAGACATATTTGACAATAAGGCAAGAAATTGCAAGAAAGTTGTCTAGGTAAACATAGGTCATTGACCTGCAATATGACAAAAATTGGATTGTGCATACCAATTTTATTTTATCTTGCATTAGTTAGTGTAAGCTACTGGCTAAATTTAACTTTGTTTCAGGTTCAGCTTTGGAGTTGCCCAGTGTGGAATATTTACATGCACAGCCTTCCACAAGTGCTGTGCAGTGCAAAACGGACAATACAATACTACAATACAATACTTGTGTAACGTGAAACTGTATTTACCTATGTAAAGAAAAACAGATCCATGACATGAAAATAAATTATTATTAAGAAAAACAACTTTTTTTTTCTTTAATTCGATCATTTAATTAATAAAAAGCGCACCACTACGTGCCGTTTTTTACAATATATCGATAAAAAAGCACAACACTATGCTGTTACAATATCGATAATATCGACTGTTCCTAACAACACTACTTGTCAATGTGACTTTTTCGGCCCTGTTTAGTCTGTGCAGTTCGTTTCTTGATATTGGCACCAAAAAGACACTGAATTCATACTACAATCGTGGTATTGTTTTTGTATGAGAGTTCCGACTCTTAAAACGTAGTGATTATATACTCTTTGGTGCCTTAATGTCTCCTTGTGCAGGGTATCCGTTGCCAAAGAGTCTCATTCTTAATCTGGCGAGGGTGTCATATTCACACATAATGTGTTCCATTGTTTCGTCTTCCTCGCCACATATTCTACAAACTTCATTGTCCTGTAGTCCCATCTTTGCTAGTATGTGTTTTGTATCGAAATTACCTGTAAATGCCCCGACGATATGTCGGAGTTTGTTTCCTACTGAGTGTCCAGAGTTTTTTAGTCCAGCTTGTGCTGACATTTTCGATGAATCGTTTTGAATGCTTTAGACCTTCCAGAATTACTACTACTTAGTCAGTACATGAACCATACTGCAATGATTCATGTACTGACAGTCGAACCTCTGCGCGAATGTATACTCCGTTTAATTTAAGGTTTGAATTAACGGTCAAATTGTAACACACGTTTCTCGGTATTTCGAACACAAATGGATTAAAAATGCCTACATGTACATTTATTAGAGGTATTTATTATGTTTTTATTACATTAGTTAACACATTTTTAAATAGTCTCGTTGTATCATTTAAAAACGTGTGCAAATTTTACCGTTTAGTTTCAAATGTTAAAATAAATGGAGTATAGTAGGTTTATAATCAATTTCACTATGATTTCCTTGACAAAAGTATGAAATGTCAACATGACATAGTAGCACAAAGGTACCAGGGGGTTCATGATTCAATTTGTTCGACTGTACCTATAGATAATTTTATAAGTGACTTCATGCTCTGTGTCAAATCAAGTGCAAAATTCGAACTTCGTATCTTGGCGTCCCGATGACGCTTATATTATTTAAACGAGAGTGAGACGGATGGAACGACACGAACTTCCATTTTCGTATTTCGTAGTAGCCCTGCAGGTTAGTGTATTTTATTTTGCCTTCGACACCTTTGGCCTCATCTGCACATTCCATCAGGGCTCATGTTTATCAAAAACTTCCAAAGCTAATAACTAATAATAAGTGTTAAGTCTCATAAATTGAATGATAAATTAAGCAAAACACTAATTATTTCATAAACTAATTGCTTTGAGGAATTGGGTCAAGGTAAAATAAGGGGTAAATTGTTAATCACTTTATAAAAATATTTTCCCATGATTAAAATTCAAGACTCTCTTTTGTGAACTGTTCTGGAAAATGCGCTACAATATCTTGTAACTCTTCAAGTTTAGCTTGCGCGTTAAGACTCTCCCATAATACTGGACACGACGTGTTGACACACTGGACGGATTGGGCGTGACCGCAGCACGAATTGCATATCTAAGGAAAAAAACAAATAACACACAATTAAATTGCACATTCAATAAAGATAAAATCAAGCCGTTAGTCAACCAAGTATAAAAATAAAACGGTAGAAATTAAATGAGAGTGCCATTTTCTTTTTTATCTCTTGAACATGAACATAGCAGCAATTGCGTAGGATTTTTTTTGTTTCCTTCTACTGTTGTATTGTAATAAAGTATGTCATATTCATACTAGCTTGTTGATAATTTTATACAAATTTAAACTCAATAACCAGCTCTCCAGACAAGTATCACTGATGTTTTCTAAATTACAGGACAAAATAACATACACTAAAATATAGCTGATTGACCCTAAAACACTAGTACAGATAATGCCACGCCACGAGAGTTGAAGTAAATGATTACACACACAGCTACAAAAAGAACTGATTGCACAAAAGGAGAATGAATGAAATGAATGAGTAAATGTAAAAATCCTGCTGTCATTACACGACATGTTGTAGCTGCATTCACTTAAATTTTCGTGGTACTACCTATACGGTCAGTGTACCAACCTGTCGGCAGTGGCGACAGTGCCGGCGGGCGGCGGCGCCGCGCGCCGCACGAGCGCGATTGCGGCGGGCGGGCGGCGCGCGCACTCCGCGCACACGCCGCGGGCGCCGCGCGCGCCGCAAACCACGCACATAGAGCGCCACAGGAAGCGCGCGATGCTGCCGGCCAGCGGCGCGCGGGATGCGCTCTCCGTGCGGAAACCTAGCTCCGACCACCTGACAAATTAATGCCGCATTTACACTCGCGTACGAGTCGCGAGGCGAGGTACGAGGTGAGAGTGTAACCAGCAGGGCTACTACGAAACTCAAAGTTCGTGTCGTGTGGTCCCTCTGACACTTATACTATTTAATACGAGAGCGAGATGGACGGTACGATACGAACTTCGAGTTTCGATTTCCGTAGTAGCCCTGCAGACGCGCGCACCTCGCTTCACACCTCTCCTCGCTCCTCACAGCGCTCGCGTCCGGGCTGTTTTTGGGCACGAGCACGAGTCAAAGGACCTCCGCGTTTATACAGTAGTCGTGCGTCCATATACCATGTAAATAAGCCCATCGCGTGCCCGCGCACGACCCGTACCCGTCGTCTGTGTGTGTTGGACTGTTGGGCTTTAGTAGAATCCATAGTATAATCCATATTTATTATTTCTTATTTATAGGCTGTCTTATAAGGAAGAGCTATCACCGTCTTCTGTAAGGTTTTCTCGGAGCATGTTATGTTTTAGATTTTGCTTTTAATAAATATTATATTTATGTACATTATATTATTTGTAGGTTCCTGATCATACTCTTAAAAAGACTTAAAAAGCAAGGGAAAAGAAGACATTTACATTTGACTTCTTCGATGAGATTAACGAATATTGTTGAAACTAAGACTGTTAATGGGCCAATCAACTATTTAACCGACACTTTGGGCGTCTCCTGCTTTACCAAAATTGTCTCTGGCGTTACCAAAAAATCGTACTTCCAACAAGATATTTCACGGTTTAATAGGTTAAACTTTACGTACAATGGCATGTATACCATATATTAACTAAAAAAACATGTTTACTTGCAAAAATCTGCAATCGTTTGAAAAATGTCGCGGACAGATTAGTGTGGGTAAAAAAGTCCGTGATAAAAGTTGATTGGCCCTGATTTAAAATTTAAAATGGGGAATGAGCAGGAAACAATACACAGTGAAATTTTTAATTAAAAAAATATATTTTATGAATATTAAAGATGTTTCTTAATTTTAAGGTCCTAATTTATTTATTTTTTTGGAAAATAGTGGTTGAGGAATTATGTGTTTTCGTCTTAAAGATACTGAGAGATGGGATATGTTAAATAACTCTAATGTAAATGTACAGTCAAAGAAACTTGATCGCGTACTAGGGTGGAACCTTTATGCTACTTATGTCATATTGACATCCCATATATCTGCCAAAGAGATCATAGCAGAATTGTTTACGAAAAGGTTCCACCCTGGTACATGATTCAGTTTCCTTGACTGTACGTAAGAGATTATTGCTTACAGCGACAAAAGCCAAGATACGCGGTTTCGAACCCCGTCTGGCGCATCAAACATCCTGCAAGCAAATTAAACAAATAACATCGCAAACAACTGACCACTTGCACACGTCGACGCCCAGCAGCGACAGGCAGCGCTGCAGCGGCGGCAGCAGCACGCGCGCCGCGTAATAAGCCACGTGGGGCACCAGCCCGGGGTCCCGCGACAGCTCCTGCGGGCTCCGCGCCAGCTTCACCAGCGGGGTGCCCGGGGCCCCCGCGCACACCATCCACGACACGCGCTCGCCGGCGCGCGGCGCCGCGCGCCGGTCACGGGACACCAGACGTCTATGAACGTCAATGAGGGCTATCGTTTTTTGTCTTACTAGGTGGCCCCACTGTTGCGTGAGGTTTTTAAATGTGGCTTTCAAAGTCGTTATTACGGGCGCGAAAACAAAGTTTAGATTAAAATCATATTTCATCATCATCATCCCAGCCTATATACGTCCCACTGCTGGGCACAGGCCTCCTTTCAGAAATCATATTTAATACATCTTAAAACCTTAGCTACTATAAAAATATCGAACAACCACAGTCTTGCGTGTAGTCCCGTTTTGTTCGGGAAAAAAGGGAGGCCAAAAGTTTTGGAAAGACAAATCTGTCTCAAAACACAGACGTCATTCATTGCCCCTTATCGCATAATTGCCGTAATTAATTTCAGGTAATGCAAAATATTCACAAAATTATTCTAATTATAAATAAACCCGCGTGCTCACGAAAAAACTATGAGATTTTACATTTCGGAGACCTCACGCTACACTAGCGCCTCTAGCGGCAAATTCAAACGCGATAGCCCTCATAGTCTGATCACTGAGGATTCTTGACAGGCGAAATACCGCTAGATGGCGTTAGTATCGTGAGGTCCGTTTGACGTTACAATCTTGCTTTCGATTGGCTCATTTAGCTGTTTAACGAATCAGAAACGTGACACAAATGTCAAAGTTGTCAAACGGACGTCACAATACTAGCGTCAACTGGCCTGTCACAGAAACCCTCATTCTGGCTTTTCTCTAAAATCTTAAATGGAAATGTAATTGAATTAAAAGTATCAAATAAACAATTGCTGAAGAGCTCAGCGCTCCAGGAATGTTTTTTTTGTCCGTCAACAATGCACTCCTTATGCACCCGTAGGCGTTCGCTCGCTACGTTCACAGGCGCCAGCTAACGTAGGCGTAGAACTACTCACTTGGCTATCTCGTTGGGCGGCGCGGCGGCGCCGGGGCGGTACCCAGCGGGCCCGTGGTACTCGCGCGTGAACATGAGCTGCGGCGCGGGCAGTCGGCCGGTCGCCAGCCGCGACAGCGTCGCTGCCACCAGCTGCTTCACTCGGGACACGTCGCCCGACGTGAACAGCTCGCAGAGGGACTGCTGGAGCAGCTGGAATCAGATAATAAATAAAAGTCTTGCCAAAGTAGTACGACTTGGCAGTCTATGCGGGGACCATGGACTGCCCAGACCCAGGGGGTAAAACCATGTGGGGGCTCTTTTGGAAATTAAAGCAAGCGAATATTACTTTTTTTTCCGTTTTTTTAGTACCCATGTGCCCTTATGGTGAGCGTGCATAAATATCTGACACTTTTGTGTCAGAATTATTGGTGCTGTAAGGGTCTCCCCAAACCTATCGACGCGGAGCCGGCTTTAGCCGATCAACCAACTCTTTATGTCCACACAATAAGAGCGAAAAGACGTCGATCGGCTCGGCCGACGCGAAACGACGTTCACCGACGGGAAGACGTCTTTTTCACTCTTATTGCGTGGACATAAAGCGTTCTTTGATCGGCTTAAGCCGAGTCCGCATCGATAGATATGAGGAGATCCTTAGTCAACAGCCCCTGTCAAGACAAAATATTCTATTCAATCTAGGCCACAAAAGAAAGAAAAAAGAATAACATTTATTCCTGACATTTGTAAGTGTAACAAAGAAAAACACTTGCCGCGGGCACCCGCGGGGTAGCGATAATTCAAATTTAAGTAGCGTAACTTTACTCAGTATTCATTACATCAGCTACTTACCTTGACCCCAGCAGGGCAGCCGTCGCGCCTGACAGTCTCAATGCCCTTAGCTTCGTACACTGGCCGCTCCTGATCGGCGTTTTCGTACATAAAGCCCACGTAACGTTTCTTCGTTTGCAGGATACATGGCTGGTACACCTGATAAGATAAAGTGGCTATCAGTCTCGAAAATTAAGTATTTGAGCGTAGGTAAGGTAAGAAGGCGACAGCTGTGGATGAGTGGATGGGATACTCAGCTCGTAAACTAACTGAACAAGTTTGATCCTCCGCTAAAAAAGAAATAAAGCAATGCAAAAGCAAGAAGATAAAGATGTTGTACTCCGCAAAGTAACACTAGCCGTATTGTTTAATGCTCTGGTGCTTGTGATTGCTCATTTCGTATCGGGTGACGGAGAAAGAAGTGATGAAAACGATCGTGATTCCAAGGGCGTTAGCCAATATGGCCTTTAAACCATTCATCATTATTAGACTATCTGTGGGCACGCTAGTGCCCCCGCCAAGACAAAAAAAAGAAGGCGTGGCACTACCTACCTTTTCTCGAACCGTTTCGGCCGATATTATAAGAAATTAAGATTAATAATATTTTACTACAATATTGAAGACAACCTTAATTTCTTGCAATATCGGTCAGACGGTCCGATAGACTTATGTACGGTAGAAAATTATGTCACAGGTCTTCAATTTTATGATATGCAATAGAGCTATGAAAATGCAAGGTCACACTTTAAAATCAAGGTGTAGGTTTAATAAAGCAAGGGGTAAAGGTTAAGGAGCTTGGCTTTTCCTTGGATCTGATAACTTTTCACAGCGAAAGCGTTATGAGCTTGTGAGTCTTGGCAGCCATTTTTACATGAAATGTTTTAGGTGGCATTTATCTCTTAGAACTACTGAAAATAAAATTATACCGGTAATCGAAAATTAATCTGGCTATCCCGGTTAAAATTAAATGTTATTTTTTATTACAGCTGTGTCTTTGAAGTATTCGAACCCATGTTTGGTCAATGGTTTCAAATGCCATTCTGCCTGCCAATGCGCCTGCACATAAAGGGGATAGCCTGACTCACTGCATACTGGATCTGTGGAAGAGACCGACCTTCTCCAGTTTGAGCGCGACGGGCGAGGGGTTGTCAGCGGTGACAGCGTCGGCGATCAGCTGGCCGAGCCGGAAGGCCTCTTCACGTGTCCCGCCCGGCACTTGCACGAACATAGAGTCCGTGTCACCGTACACTACCTGGAATGGAAGGGCACTTAGTCAAATTCTACTGAAACACGGACATTATATGAAAATGTGAGGGTTTCATCACCTACAACTTTACAACCGATAAAACCAATATTTTTAAACAATTAAATGTTAACCACCCAGACACCCTAATGTCACGTTCGAAACGTATTACATAACGGAATGGCAATTATGGTCGCAGCGTATTACCTTGGCGTTCCATTCGTCGTGGTCTCTCACGAGCTTGATGGCTCGCTCGAGCGTCTCGCGGCCCTTGGCGACCACGCTGTCGCCCACTTCGACGCACGGCATGCGCCCGCTGAAGTTAGCCGCGGTGTAGCCGTATGTTACGTTCGCTATTAACTTCAGACCTGAGGAAAATTATTGTTGAACGCTAAATCGCCGTCAAGCAGCGTTACTTCTGCAGCTGAAAGACTCAGTAATAGGGTCCCGTTGGCACCCTTTGGGTACGGAACCCTAAAAATATATGCACACTTGTCTTCAAATGCTTCCGGAATACTTCAGGAGGTTATTGCGTTAGTTTGATTGACCGTACCGTAAAATTTTTTCATCGGAATTTTCGACTTTTAGGGGCTGTTTCACCATCCATTGATTAGTGTTAACTGGCGGTTAGGTGTGATGCCGTCGCTTTTTGATTTGTTCGAATAGACGGAGACGGCATCACATTTAACCGTCGGTTAACGCTAATCAATGGATGGTGAAACAGCCCCTTAGAGTAGTAGCGCCTTTGATGCGGTACTCTGAACATCGATCAATGTACGGAAACATTTTTTAATTTTGTAAACCACAATAAAAACCGAAAAACTCAAGTATTGAGACAAACGAACCCAATCACCAACCTACTAAAAAATACCGGAAGAATTTAAAAACACAATGTATTTACCAAGCTGTCGGGAGTGCATAGCTTTCTTTACAGCCTCATCAGTCTGCTGTTTCATACTCTTCTTAACGGCCTGCCTGGCCGCCAGAATCCTCCTCAGCAGAGCAGGCAACACGCCGCGACGGACGGACGACTTCACGAATCCAACACCTACTGGTGACCAATGGACAAGCCCATTTTTAATCAATGTATCTAGCTTTGCATCTGGTATGCGAAGCCGCCACGCTCCAAATTCGTAGGCTGATTCACTGGAATCAATCGGATAATCTTTAAATTTATTCTTTGAATCAGGAAGCAATCTATACACAAACATCCCTTCTGTATTCCCAAATGGGGAAGACAGAGCACACGAAACGTTACCGCTTCGGAGCAAAGCGTCGGAGCCACTTTTAGCAATTTTAGGTTTTAAGATTGACAAAAACGCAATCTATACTAATATCATAAAAAGGAAAGATTTGGATTTTTGTATGTTTGTATTTTTGGATGTTTGCTACGAATTAACTCAAAAACTTCTAGACCGATATTTAAAATTCTTTCACTATTAGAATGCTAAATTATTCCAAAGTGCCATAGGCTATATTTATTACCAGAAAAAATTAGGGTTCCGTACTAAAACTTAAATAATGTAACTCAAATGTAAAAAAAGTAATGAAAGTATAAAAAAAATGTTTTACAATATTAGAAAATATATCGATATCTAAAAAAAAACTTCGCGATACCATATGCCAACTATTGCAGTTAATATTTCACTACAACTACTTTTTTACATTTGAAAAGTTGACTAAAATCAGACCTTGTTATCCATACCCTTGTATTAATCCTTATCCAAATAAATAATTTCATATTCAAGCCGGTTTCAATACCTGTAGATTACTTTTTGAATTATTCAAATCGGACATTCCGTTCAAAAGATATTACGAATTTAAAATATCAATCTAACAAAAAATGCATTTACTCTACGTTGACGCGCCCCGGCTTCGCGCGGGTCGGGTGTAGTTTTTGAGAAATGCTGAAAAATGTGTGTGAAGTGAGATTAGAGACCTTTTTAGAGTTCTGTGCCCAAAGGGTAATAAAAACGGGACCCTATTATTACTAAGACTCTACTGTCCGTCTGTCTGTCTGTTTGTCACTAGGCTGTATCTCATAAACCATGAATTTCTGTTGCCGCTATAACAAAAAATACTAAAAACAGAATAAAATAAATATTTAAGGGGTGCTCTTTACGGCAACAGGTAGTTGCTTGAAATATTCACAGAATATTTATTTGTATTTTCATTCACTTTAAAAATAAATAATTAGTTAAAATAGAATAAATATTTAAGGGGGGCTACCGTACAGCAAACGTGGTTTTTAGTCGATTTTTGCCAATGCCTAATGTTGTATTGGTACGGAACCCTTCGTGCGGGAGTCCGACTCACACTTCGCCGGTTTTTTTATTTTGTCCGTGCGAAGCCGGGGCGGGTCGCTAGTACTATATATATTTGTTCAGAAATAGTTACCCATTAATATTTTGAACGCGTCCAATGCAGGTGGAAAAACAGTAGTTGTAAGCGATCATCATTGATGGATACAGACTTTGGAAGTCCAAGACGATGACCGGGTCAGAGTAGAACCGTGATTCTGAAAAGTGTATGCTGTCTTAAGGCACTCACAGAACGATACCAAGGCACCAAAAGCGAGGCCAATTTGATGGCTAGTGGGAACAATGGAATAAGGAGAAAGCTTAATATTTACCTGGTTCAAAAATGAGAGGCAGCATTTCAGGTGCCCTCATGGCTGCCCTCTGCCGGACAGTTGGCGACAGCGCGATTAGGTTGAGAGGGCGCGCCGCCCGAAGCATAAGCGATTCAACACGGAACTGTGATCCTCTCGATAATACCTCCCACCATTGCAGACCGAAGAGCCTTGCCAGTTCTGACGTGCGATCTAGGAATTTGACGTACATTTTAATTACGGGACTTGGATTGGCCAAGATCTAAAGGTGTGTATAATATAGCTTATAGCGTGTGTCACTGACGTTACGACGCTTCCACCTTTAGCTAATCGAGCGAGACCCCCAGCTCACTTCATAACCGACTGAGCCGCGGGTCTACAACCGCTGGTCGCCTGCATGCGCGCCGTTTTTTTGGTTTTGACAGTTCGCGAGAGATGTCGCCATGTCAGTTTAGTTAGTTGGCTTTTGTCGCGGGCAGGCGAACGAACAATATATCCGCCCTGTGTTTTACTCTTTTCTTTTGTATTGGTTAATTAGTTAATAAAGTTAATTGAAGAATAACAATAGCTACAAGCTTAAATTATGATTTCAGCAATGCGTCGACAAATTATTAGCTAAAATACTTACTGATCATATCAAGCTTCTCCATCATCCTCAAAGTTCCCGATAACCTAGTTAAGTAATGCTCCACCGTTATCCACCTCAATATCCTCGATTCATCAGCCCACCACGCGGCTAACTGGGCAGGACTATACTTTGGCACTCGCTCTTTGAGGATCTCATACATACAGTTCTCAAAACTGTAACACGACAGAGCTAGTTCGTGTCGAAACAGACGCCAAACGTTGAACATTACTCGCCCGATAACTCGGCCTTCGAAATCGTTCTCCTCACTTCTCCAACGTTTCTGTCGATTTTTTTCCGTTATTCTAGAAATTTCTTTCACCACTTCCACTCCCAATAACTGAGATCTCTCCAAGAGATATCCCCAGGATCCCATTTCTATTTCGTACCCAGTTATTATATCGGGATCATGAGTTTTGACCAGTTGAATTGCTCTTTCAATCAGATCACTTTCGGTGTCAACGTAAGTAACATTTTTGTTAAAAATGCATCTGTCCAAAGAATTATGCTGTGAATCCACGACAATAACTTCTGTTAAATTTCTTTCTAAAAAATGGCTGGACGGACAATCGTTGTATATTTTTATAAACACAGCCTGAAGAGGGTCTATTAAAGGATCGGGATTTAATTCTCCTCTAATAGATGTGTGCACTTCAAGTATCATTACTGTAAGGAAATCCACCTAAAACACATGATTGATTTATTAACAAAATCGATAAATGTTGGACGGTTGATGTCGAGCAGTAGACTGAAGTGAAGATTACGACTACCGAACAACGGCTAAACTGATAGTGTCTTTTCCAACCTCGACATTGGCGGAATCATCGATAGTATCGATGGAGCTATACTTTCAAGAATTGAATTGAATTGAAGATTAGGACATACCTCAACTGAGGGAGTATCACTTGACATACTGTCTCTATGATTTTCCGATCCTCCAAAACATAGAAAAGATCCATCAGGATGCATTGTCACTTGCAATGTATTGTTTAAAGCTGACTTTTCCTGAACAAAAAAAAAAGAAATAAATTAGATGCAGCAAAAATGCTACCATTTACTTTCATTAATAATACTAATGTAAATCTTACCTTATCATTACTTTCTAAGCTTAGACTGCTATTTATTTCATCTTCATTCAACCCAAGTGCTTGAGATGTTTCAAGTTCATCAAAATTTTTCGTTATTTCTTTAACTTCTGTTGTGTCATCAATATTTTCATTTTCTTTATCTCGGATATATTTTATTACTTCACTCTTAGTTGGTGGTTTATACATAGGTTCTAAAACATATTGCTTATTGCCCGCTAGTAGTGTTTTTAAAGCTTCTGGTTTGGTAGTGTCATCATTCATTTCATTAGATTGTAGAAACAGAAGTTGTCTCCATTCGTCTATACTGGCGACATCCAAAACTTTTTCAAAAGGTTTTTGATCTTTAGCTGATTTACTTTGCAATTTCAACAGCATTTGCCCAATTTCTATTTTATCGCCAGAATCTTTATGATTAGAATAAAAAGGTTCTTGATTTCTCACTTGAGGTATTTTATAATGTCCTAAACTAGATATAACATAGCTTTTCGTTGGTGGTCTTATTTTTGGGGTTACAACCATGCCCATGCCAATAGACGAAAAATCACCTGAGCTCTTTTTGCTTGCGTTTAAAGATAAGTTTATGTTTTTAACTTGGTAACTAGTTACTTGTGATTTTGTATCTTCATTTGCGGTTTCTGTGTCTTCAATGTAACTTGTTTCGTTTTTATTATCCTCCAAAGACATACTCATATCGAAGAATCTAGATTTATTATAAAAGCTTTGTATGCCAAAATCATTTTCATCAGGTGAAGACGAAAATGAATCATCGTTATGTTGAGATTTATACGGAGATTTTACAATAGTAGACGTACCTGCTACAGGTTCATATTGCTGTTTAATATCATATTTTTCAGCTACTCCAATTTTCATATTTTCTTTTATGTCATGTTTGTTACTTATTTTATCTACAAGGTTAGTGATATTTTCATAGTTCAGTTCAAAGACGTCTGTCTGACTATTACCAACTGTTGTATCTTTAGAACTACCTAAATCACTTTGTGGTTCTCTTTTTACAACACTTTGTAAATACATATTTGAAATACTGTCTATTGTTTCTCTAGAGACGTCAATTTCGTCAATATCACTTGCATCTGATTTTGATTCTGATTGTTTGTTTGAAACTGATATCACATTTTTTTTACTCTTAGGTCTAGATAGTCCTAATTTAAATGGTCTCATTTTTCTTTTTCGCACTTTTTTTACATCTGTGAAGCATATACAATACATAGTTTTTTTTGTTTATAGTTAAATTAGAAATATAATTTGGTCACTAAGCAGCGAACTGTATTTCGTTACGAAATAACACTTACGATCGTCGTCGAACGTGCCATCTAGCTGTGGTATGTTAGCTCCCTCCCAAAATGAATCGTGCCACGATGGAGTGTTTTCATCTGCATCACTTTGACTAAAAAATAAATAACACAAACAAATCAATCAATAATCACTGTCCAAATCTAAAAAAAAACAGGTAATATTCATATTTGTTTTGTTAAACCTCTTGAATGGCTCCAGTGGTATTGTTTCATCATTAAAAACTTGTGAATATTCAATATCATCTACATCAACCTCTGTGTACTGTTCAGCTCCCAGTGAAGCCATAATGCTATCATTCTCTGGCTTTTCACTATCTTCCATATCATGTAGCATTCCAACTAATTCCAAATCTTCACTGTCCACTGTAAAAAAGTAATTATTAAACACCTTAGCTACAACAGTTTTATCAGATAATATTTAATCATTACCTACACAATATTTGACTATAATGAAGACTACTGTTCAGTGCCACACTTTCATCAACAATAGTTGCATCAAGGTCTTCAGATAAACTCTCATTTAGTGGTTTCCTTAGAGTCTGATTCATACTAATATTATTTGAGACATCTGGCAAATGCATACTAACATCAACTGCGTTAAAGCATTGTGTGCCTTCCATAGTTTCAGCTGGGTAATATACCTTTTCGAGAACCTTAGGATCAGCTGGTTTATTTATTAAATCAGTCATTTTTAACAAATACATCTGTTCAAATTTGTAATGTGTATCTGTTTCTTGGCTTTTAATTCTTCCCTGTGAAAGAGATTTGCTGGCTATGGACATGTTAAGTTGCTTGCGTCTTTCCATCTCTTGATTCCAAACTTCTTCTAAACCTGGATTTTCAATGCCATCACCTCTTCCTACTCTTTGCCGATTAATAATGTGAGATGCAACACAATCTGCTTCATAGTAGCAAACACTTTCAGGTTTCAAATTGCATTCATTAGGATTATCAATGGGGTCATCACTGTTTTGAGAAAAACCAGTTTTTCTAAACTTCACAGTTTGAAGATCAATGTTGCTCATTCCAAATAGGTTGAAGTCTATGAAGAATTGCAGTGTGAAGTTGAGATGAGATTCATGAGGCTGGAATGTTTGACCAAGGATGGCCCCATTGCTGCAAAGTTCCACTGCCTGCTTGATTAGACCAGGATTGTAGAGGAACACTTTCAAGTACAAGTGATCTTTGTCATGGAATCCATAGAAGGGCCTGCGATCGAAATTGTAATATTAGGTACATAAATCAAGCAAAAATCTATTCTTTATCAAAAAATATTTTGTTTAGTTTGGTACCCAAAAAGAAATAGTTGCAAGATGATTTCAAATAATAGAAGGAAATTTGGTAAAATTACATACAAAGGTCACTCACATATAAATTAATAGTTGAAGTGTGTCCAACATGTTTCAAACCAATTTGTGGACCTTGTCAAGAAGAGCCTGAACATAACCCTTTCGAACCCAGCTGATACAATAGTGCGGGTTAATTACATTCAAATTTGAATTTGATATGGATTGTCCATAAGGTCAATTGTTGTTACTTTTACATTTGAACTTGACATGGATTGTACATAAAGTCCATTGTCATAACTCTTTTCATAGTCGGCTGGGTTCAAAAGGGATAAAGCCTGTGAACTATGCTCCAGTATGTTGAGGTATATCTTGGCTATTAATATGTGACTAACCTGTGCACATAAGTAATATTTTAACAACTATGTCTGTTTCTTACTGTAATTTTAATTCAAAGAAATATGGTAAAACTCACAATCCTTTGACCAGAGAAATTTTGTACACATGTTGATTGGCAGATGTTGCTTGCTTTAATGCAATATTGAGGGCTTTGTCCAAGCTCGCTGCAATCTGAAACAAACAGGGGGTTATGTAATTCACATGTTTTGCTTCATGTTATTAAATGTTTTTTTTTAATGTTTTTCTACCAGGTTTATAAAAGACTATCATCTAGCAACCATGATGCTGATGTGATTGCATGGAGTATTCAAAGCTTCAAAAAAAAAATTAACTAGTGTTATAAATATAAATGTTTTTCTAACTTAACTTAGACTGAGGATTATTTATCAAGCTATACTATATAAAAATACAATAAAATATTACACAAACCTGATATAGAAATTGTGGTTCCGGGTTTGATACTGGACATGGTATATAGAAGTATGGAAATACTCCATGTATATGGAGACATGCTTTATGACCATCAGAAGCAGGGCCAAATATTCGTAATACTGGAACCTATACACAAAGTTTTCAATAAGTAAATTATATAATAAAAGTATTTAGTTTTTTAAACACATTCACTTGTTCTTGGCATGTCATCTTGTAATTTGGCATGTTTATGTTATATTTTCCAGCACAAAATAAGAATACCTTAGCAATTATTGCTACAGTAATTTATTACTTACCTTTGATCCTCGGTCCCACTGACAGAAAATACAATGCCAACAAGTTCATAATTAGTCAACAAAGGGTACATAAAATTTGTCCTAGGGTTTTTAAAAAGACAACAGATTTCTGTGTCTAAAGGACAGATTCAATCAGAGATTTATTTCTTTCTCTTATCTTTGAAGTGGCTTAGTACGTCCTATGCAGTTGTAATTTAAATAAGGGAATCATATAGATTTCAGAAGTATGTTTTGAGACTTACATGTTTTATATCAGTTCCTCTAAATTCCGAATAGATCACGTCAATTCCTGGTATTGGCTTGGTTAGATAATGATCGCACACTACGATCCTTACGGAAAAATCGGGCTTTGTGTGACAAAATGCTGAAAAATACCGGTTCTTTTCATTATTGGATAAACTGAACTGTTTCAACTATTTGTTCAGTAGGTACTTACAGTTTGTAGAATTCATTGATGGAGAAACAGGTTTTAATTTCTCGTCTCATATGAGGAAAAAGATTATTATATTTTTATTTGATTTGAAATTTTTTTCGAAACTCGTAACATGTTGTCAACAAATGTCAACTTATAGGTCTATGCAACCAACCAAACCAACCATCCACAGAGTACATTTTGGGGCAACCAACCGAACCGAGTGTCAAACTGTTAACTGTCAAGTCAATCAAAATTATCAAAAATGTCAAAACAAAAAACATCGAGTCCAAATGGAGCTACCTACAAAAAGGGCCAACCGGTATTTTTCAACGTCGACATAGCGGAATCATCAATTGGTATTGATGGAGCCATGTTTTCTATAATCGAATTAAATCCAAATCAGTACGTTAGTACTATTATATATTCTGTGTCCCAATAAAAAGCTTGATATAAAAAGTACTACGCTATGTGGAGCAATTCGTGGGCAACTCAGACTTATCGCGTATAATGGAACCTTGTATTTTTCCTCTTTTAGGGTGCGGCCACATGCAGTCGCTCGTCGCTCGTTTGCAGCGATAAATCTGGTCACGTGACCCTATTTTAAATGTGATTTTGAATTTCCCGCAGCTAAAAAAAAGTAGCGTCAAGTCGCCGCGTCGAGCAGCAGCCTCAAGATGGCTGCTAGCAGGAATGATCTTGGTTTTGGAAGCTGATTTCTTAATCTTATTTAGTAGCAGTCGTGGCAGTGGTACAAATAAAAGAAATTGGAGTGGATGAAAAAAGTAAGTGTTTTTGCCGAAATTGAAGTTTTTTTTTCCAGCGCGAAGGGAGGTAGGGGAGGGATGGGCAGTTGGGAGATATGGGCACCCTGCACCTATTCCAATTGCGATGTAGATATTTTTATTTCCCTATTTTGGTAGTTTAGTTTACCCACTGACAACAATGTTCACCTATAGACTAGCTCTCATTTGTACACAGAGGCATCTTAGTAGTCTGTGGAGGTATTTTAAATTAGACACCGGTCAATGTAAGTATTTTGTTGTGATTTAAAAGTAAATAAGTAAACGAAGAACCAGCCAACGGTATTTGTTTTTTTTTTTTTTTTTTCATTGTATACGAGTATCTGCTAACGTATAAATTAGTTTGTAAGTTACGCTAGAATACCTAACCAAAATTTTTTACGAGAATATTAAGTGTAAATAATATGCAGAGGGAGGAATGGCCACTTGTTTTGAGGGAGGTTTGGGCATGCCCAATGCTGTTTATAATACTGAGCAAGATGCGAAACACATTTCTATTTCCTGAAATAGACGACATAGCGAGCGTCCCACTAAATTATGTCAAAACTAAACTGCCAAAACCAAAAGCAACTAATAATACCAAGCGAGTAGCTCTCACTATGCATTCGAAATTCGATAAACTTTTTGGGTAATAAATAACCTGTCTTAGTTAAATAAAAATGTTAATTATTTAAATTTATTTACTCCGTTGATTACTGTTATGATTTAAATATAATTTGAGATTATAATAACTTTTTATGTCTGGTTTATTTTATGAATATTGGGTGTTTTATATGTCATGCCCAAACCTCCCACAGGAGGTGCCTGAACCTCCCTACCATAGGAAGCTTTGGGCACAATTGACATGTTTCTGAAATCCACACTAATATTATAAATGCGAAAGTGTGTTTGTATGTTTGTGTATTTTTCCGTCTTTCACGCCGTAACGGAGCGACGGATCGACGTGATTTTTGGCATAGAGATAGTTTATGGGCCCGAAAGTGACACAGGCTACTTTTTATCCCGGAAAAATACACAGTTCCCGAGGGAACAGCGCGCGATTACCGAATATCACGCGGGCGGAGCCGCGGGCAACAGCTATATTGTTATAACAGAGACTGATTATAATTTGTAGACTATTGTTTACAAAACATCTAGCCAAATATATTGTGCAACTCACCTTGGCAATAAATGTTGATTTTGTTGATAATTAGATTTTAAATAATTAATTATGTGAAAAAGTGCCAATCCTTCCCCTATCTCCCCTAAAGCTCAACATTATATCTTTATCGCTATATGTCACGTGACCAGAAGGGCTACTACGAAATTTCGTAAATCGAAGTTCGTATAGTACCATCCGTCTCACTCTCGTATTAAATAATATTAGCGTCAGCGGGACGGTACGATTCGAACTTTGATTTTCAAATTTCATAGTGACGTTGGAAACGAGCGTCGAGCGACTTGCATGTGGCCGCGCCTTTCTATTTTTTTCCTTCGTTCATTCATTTCATTCTTCATTCGCTCGCTCGCGTCGCGTCGCTATCGCGTCGCTTGTTGTCTGCTTTGAGTTATTGTAATGAGTTGTTGTCTTGTCTGTGAGCGAAATGCATTGTTGTGCTGTGCATGCATCTGCATTCCGTCAGTCAGTCAGTCGATAAATAAAATAAATATGTCACGTCAAGTCTATTAAAATTGTCCAAGTGTTTTTGGCATATAATTTATCTTGTTTAGTGCGCTTGTTTAAAAATAATGACTTTCTGTTTTTGTGTTGTACTATAAATCCAACGAAAAAATAAATAGTGCGCAAATCAGTGACTATTTGAATACGGAAGAATGTCGTGAACAGTGAAAATGAAGTGCTATTTTGTATTTTATTTAATAGAAACAACAATTAAAAGATAAAGGCCTAACGAATGGTGGACGATGGACGATGAAGAAACGGACTTGCGTGAGCAAATATTCCATAACAATGTCAGGGAGCAGATTGTGAGTTGTACTTGACTTGTTTCTGCAGTATATCCTATAACAAAGCCTACATTATATGGAATAAAATAATGAATAGCTTTCATTTTGATCCAAATTTTAATTGTCTCATGTTTTTGTTGTAGATATTCCTGATATTATTCATCCTACTTTACCTATTCTCGTTTATGGTGATCGAGAAGTTCAGCCGGCAAGATCACGAGGACTGTGCCGACGAGGATGAGGTTAAAGTGTACCGCATTAGCCTCTGGCTGTGCACATTTGCACTGGCCGTGTCTCTGGGTTCGCTGCTTCTGCTGCCTGTTTCAATAGTCAGCAATGAGGTGCTAATACTGTACCCAAACAGTTACTATGTCAAGTGGCTTAATAGTTCTTTGATACAAGGTGAGTGTCTTCTAATCTTATTAGTTGGTAAGCCTGCTCTATAGTTATTGAAGTTTTTGTCATTCTTCAGTATTTCAAATATTTCTGAACATTTTAGTCTATCCTCCTGAGGCCCACGTCAAATTTCGATTATTAGAATTTGAAACCCCTTAGGTACCCCCTGTTTCACCATTCATTGATTAAATTTATTTGACAGATAAATGTTTGTTTTGTTTGAATAGATGGAGACATCACATTTATCTGTTAGTTAAAATGAATCAATGGGTGGTTAAACAACCCCTTAATGTCAATTAATATAACTTGACATTTGCTTTAACATATGCTCTAAATTTAGGCCGTTGGGCCTTACGAGGCTATACTGATTTGGTTTTGTTATTTTTTTTTTGGGTCTTTTTAAAAAAAACAAGATAAACAAGATAAGTGATTGCTGTAATTTAAGAAATTATTTCTTTATAACCATACCCCGGGACTTTCGGGGCACGGATGTTTGACATTAGCCAAAGAGTAGGTATTGAGTTAAAAAACAGAGTGCACTCTAGCTGGTTTCTACCTAGAAATGTTAAAATTAGAAAAAAAATACATGATATTAAAACTATTAAATTTTCGCACAATCTTAAACTATAGCATGAACAAATTGTTACATAGCAATGAAGTAGAACTGCAATTGCAAACACATGCAACGATTGATTTCTTCAAGAAATTTAAAAATGAAATGTAATAAGTAGGTGCATTACAACTGCCGACATAGAAAAATCATACAGTGGGTTAAAATGGATATTTACAGCAAGCCCCTGCTTAACTGTTCCAAATTTAGAAAAGATATTTATAATTTATTTCAAAAACATATCAACTACTAAATTTACTGCAGGTAATTAATTAATGTTTTTAATTATAATCTCATAACATCACAAGTCTTGGTACTAAACCTAAAGTACTAGTATAGTTTACAATGCACAGTGAGGTAATTATTCATTAGGCATAATATGATGTTTTGTCAGAATAACCTATCTATTAATGTCTACCCTTTAGTAAATAGTTTGTGTCCCGAAAGTCCCGTGGTATGTTTATAACCTGATTAGTATGATGCAAATGAGAGAGCTTAAATAAGTATTTTATAATGCTGAGATTTCTTGTAAATTTATAAATCTTCAACCAAGCTGTTGATGCTGTGAATTAATTATATGCATAAGCACAAAACATAGTCTTAAAAAAAAGCATAAGCAATATAAAAGTCAGCAAATTCCATTACTAGATTTAATAGTGTACACATCCATTGACATGTGGTATTGATACTACTCACATCAAAAAAAAAATCAAAAATCAAAATCATTTATTCAGTAAATAGGCCGCAATGGGCACTTATACACGTCATTTTTTAAAACTACCAGCGCTTTCGGATTAATCATTGCCAAGAAGAATGTTAATTGACAGTTTTTTCAAAATAATACAAATAAAATACTATAACTAAACAGTATCAATGAAATAAAAGAAAACACAAAAATTATAATAATAATACATTGTTACTTATTTCATTCTGTTACTACTCAAATTTTGCACAGTTCTCATCATTTTATTTTTCATTATATCTCAAATAGATCAGATTTTAATTCTTTGAATTACCAGATGCACAACTATTGACCGAAAATTACATGAAATTGACCTGTGGTTGACCTGTATGTGACCTTCATATTGAAAAGTGTAGATGAGGCCAAAGGTGTATAAAATACTATTAATTAAACAATATTTTCAAGTGCTATGTGTACAAAGGCACAAACACATTGAAGGAATTACTGTTCAGAATGCTTGTATTGTGTACTGTATTTTATGTGCACAAATGTCTGTTAGGTATTCATTTAAACTCAACAACAAACAGACAAAACCTGTTTCAAAGGTACTTCAACTCAGAAATATTTAAATATTTGCATTGCATGTTGATTTCATTTTGTGTGTCTAGCCTAACTAAACTCTTTCATTGTTAGAGCTCCTTGACTATTAAAATATAAATACTAAAACAGAATGGAATAATAGATTTAGGGGCTGTTTCCCATCCATTGATTAGTGTTAACTGGCGGTTAGGTGTGATGCCGTCTCTATTTGTTTTGTTTGAATAAACGGAGACGGCATCACATTTAACCGTCTGTTAATGCTACAATGTATGGTGAAACAGCCCCTTAAGATACTGATATTATTATTACTTTATTTTATTACTGATTGCTATTACTAATTAATTAATAAATCAACAATTCACTTTGTCTTTCTTTTAAACAAAGTATTTTCTTGTTATGTATTGTATTAATTACTTTTTAGGGTTCCATAGTCAACTAGGAACCATTATAGTTTCGCCATGTCTGTCAGAGACCGTTAGTACTAGAAAGCTGTAATTTGACATGAATATACATCAGTCATGCCGACAAAGAGGTACAATAAAAAAAAGTAAATTTTTTTTTTTAGTTTACTCCCATAGACGTAAAGTGGGGGTGTTTTTTTTTCTCGACTAACCCTAGTTAGATAGGTCTCTTTTAAAACCATTGGAGGGTTGCTAAAACAATTTTTCTATTTAGCGATCTGTTTGCGAAATATTCAACTTTAAAGTGCAAATTTTCATTGAAATCGAGCGTCCCCCCCCCCCTGTAAAATCTACTGTTGGGTGGAAAAATTTGAAAAAATTCAGAATGGTGTAAATATATCAAATTTACAAGGAAAATTATAGCGGCTAAAATTGCTTGAGATTTATTAGTAGTTTATGAGTAAATAGCAGCCTAAGGTATAAAATATACCTAAACTTGGAAGATTCATGGAGATTCATTCATACACAATACGAAATCCTTAGAAAAATATTATTTGATTTTTTCGTAATGACTACGGAACCCTATCCTGGGCGTGTACGACACGCTCTTGGCCGTTTTTTTTTTGTATATCTCTGATAAAATTGTCTCATTGGTTCTGCTTCTTTATAGGTGAAATGCTGCAAGCCCGACTAGCAGTAGAACCTTGTCACAATAAATGTCCCAGTGGCTTTCTTGTTCTTTGATGAAAACAATGATGGCTTACTGAGACAAGGTTGTAGTGCAGATCGTGCTTTAGGCGGCTTGCCTGGCGGTTTATACTCTTACAATAACAGTTTAATCTCTATTGTTGCAGGCCTCTGGAACCATGTGTTCCTATTCTCAAACCTGTCTCTCTTCGTGTTCCTGCCGTTTGCGTATCTTTTCTCCGAGTCCTCGGGCTTCCCGGGCTACCGGGGGCTGAGGGGCCGCGTGTATGAGACGTTCATTGTGCTGGCGCTGCTCGGCGTCGCCATGCTGGGCTTGGCGTACGTGATATCTGCGTGGTCGGAGGGTGACCGTTCCAGTATTGATGCTTTGCTTAGTGAGTATTTATTATTAACCACCTTTGCCTGCGACTTCTATTTCTCTTCAATGTCTCCAACCTTATAATCTTTATTTCTTGTACGTAAAGTTGGGAACTCTATTCCAAAAAGTCGAAGGCACTGCACCAGCCAGCTTATTTAATGAAATAAACGCGGATAACTCACGTCTTAAATCGAGTTTAGCTCGTCATGTTTTGATGTGTTTGACATGTTGGTTTCTTATCCTGATTTATTTCATTAAATATGAGGGAGTCTTACAGTAGTTTCAAGTTCACCAGCCAGCAGCTTATATTTGTGTCAAGAAGAGCATTAAATTATATTAAACTTGGATTAGTCTGTCCATACATTAATTAGCAATCTGAATCATTAACATTTATTAGGTTACCATTAGACCAGAATGAACAAGACCTATTTAATCATGTATTTCCTCTCCCAGTTAATAAATTCTTAGCAAACAGCATTCCTATAGTGGGTTTGGGTGTAGGTTTAAAAGGTGCAAAAGCGTAGGTATGGCATGTTATTGCATCAGAAATTTAAAGTAACCCTATAAATATTTCATAGCCTACATATAATTTTGGCATGAAAACGGATTGCCTGTCTGATCCTGAGATCTATACTGTTTCTTGCTGCCGTCATAAGAGAAAACGAGTAAAGTACCCATGGGGAGTTCACGGTTCTTTTATGGAACAAATTGCTTATGTCTTTCTGTCTTAGTTACGGTCCTCAACACATTCTCAAAAAAGAAAAATATTTGAATACGCTTTTAGACATCTGATATCATATTGTCTTACACACTGAATCACAATCGCTTGAAGAAGAGTTGAGAGGTAAAATTATTTATCTTCCTTCAAAGTAACTATGTTGTTGTACCAAAATAACTTTATCATTACATTACGTTCAACAACTTAATTTAAGTACTTACTAATAGTCGATCTAATTAGGAAGTTCGTAAAAAAATTTGAATTATTATCTTAATAGTTAAACATACAGAATAAACAAAGAGTAAACACTAATTTAAGTGAGGCCGGTAAAACCTACGCCTCGTCGAGTGCATACAGTTTCACGCAAACTTCGCCAAGCACGCTATAGTAGATTGTGCATTAAGGGGCGTAAGAAGGGGATTACCAACGAGTGACTATTAGAAGCCCGACGCCGGAGGTAATTTCCATCACATTGCGAGGGAAAAAATGCAAAAAATGAAATTATTTTGTGTCTAAACACTTCACAGCTCGGCAAAAGAAATACGCTAAGAAAACAAACGAATAAAATAATGACTACCCGCCAATACAGGGGCTACAGCAAAAATCGAAAATCGAAGTTCGTATCGTACCGTTCCTCTCACTCTCGTATTAAAATAATATTTGCGTCAGCAAAACGATACGAACATCTATACCTACCTACTTTTTAAAACTAAAGTCATAACTCCCTTGAGAAGAAAAACTGTACGTAAATCCATAATTCCCGCGGGAACAATTGAAGCCATTGTCCTTTAGTATACAGGCATGGAATAACATCATTGACGTGACGAGCAAGTGTGATGGATGAAAAATACTTAGTTGAAGTAGAACTTACAACACTCGCACGAATCGAGGTGACGTTTTACCCGGTCTCACTTTGTTTTTACAGAATTCTGTCTTTAATTTTTATTTGTTATAGGTATCCACATGGATTTTACTTATCAGTTTGTAACAAGTTTGAAGACAAAGCAAGTATACTGTCAAGATTTGTCACTATACAAAGATACAATCTCATTTAAATGCGCAGTTCGTTAGCAAATTCAGTTCCAATGTCCTATTAGGAATATAGATTATTCCGATTTTATTTATAAGAACAGCCTGTCTGTCTCGAGTGGACTAACAAATGGCTTTGTGTTTGAGGTGTAGGTATTACGATTGCCAATTGCTAAAGACATATTTTAATTATTACATCATCCTATTTCACTGTCTTGTCTAAGTAGATACCCAGGGTCGGATTAACCGTATGAGGCCCCCTAGGCAATGTACTCGGAGCACCGTTTCAGCCGTTTTAAGCGCATCAGTTATTTTTAAGTTCAATCAAATTAACTGACAGCTAAACACAACTATTCCCAATAAAACTAAAACCTGATCAAATTAAGGAGGACCAACAGATTGATAGCTCTCTCTAACAGCTCTATCTTACCGGTGTTTGGTAGGAAAAGCCCCGCTAAAGATGTTGCTTGTTTCAGTTTAAATGGGCTTGTTTCATTCTTGTAATAGGTACCAGGTACCTCCCATCTTCCTACAAAATTGCACTTATATACCTACTGTACATCGTCGATTTATTAAGATGATCGAGTAAGATCTACTGGAGCGTAAGCGTTAATAACTTATTAGTGATTTCGGAGCCGTATCGACCGTTGTAGTTTACGGTCAGTTGAATGAGATAGTTCAGGGGTGGCCAACGTTAATAGACCCAAGATCTACTGTTTACTGACTAGACTAAGCGATATTCCAATTGCGTAATCAGTATTTGCCCTAAATATATTTCTGCACGAATATGTACTTTCTACCATGCAACCAACGATGGTGCCAATAGCCGTGGTCGACGTCGATCGCGTTTGACTGGTTGGCCACCCATGGGAGAGTTTTGGATGCTGTACCCCTAGTGTAAGTTTTAGGTTACTGAATACGTCTAGATCGCGTTCGCGTAAAATCTCAATTTGTATGGAAACACGAACGTTCCGCTAGAGGCGCTGTTCGTGTTTCCATACAAATTGAGATTTTAACGCGAACGCGATCGAGACGTATTTTGTAACCGAAAACTTACAAAGGGCACAGCATTTAAATTGTCGCCACACGTTTCGCTGAATTCGCGTGTTAAACGAACACTGCTTCTATTTTAACAGCTATTGGAGCTATCTTGTAGATTCTTGCAAACTACGAGCATTTTTCTTCACATCAGTGGCCAAACGTAATAGGCACCGCACCCAATCAACATAACAACGATCTTTCCGATCTGAGGCCATTGTCTGCGGAAAATGTCCGTGCGTTGTTCGTGCTTAATTGCGTGTGAAGAGCCGAGCGTGTCCAAATCCTAGCAATTGTCAGACTTGATAGAGTTATAGCACAAAGCACAATCATACGGGTATTTTATATCTCGTGAAATGCTTGAATGAGTGCATTTGCATGGCATTTTATTTTGGGGTTCATAATAGTTTATATTCCTTTTCGATCTCTCATTAGGATTCTTAGGAAGCAAGGTATACGTGGACCAGAGCCAGCGAGTTAACTGCTAAAACAGGGTTAGGCAGTGTCGACATTATTGCACTGATCCCCAACGTGTTTAAAGTTTTTTTTTAAATCTTAAACCATGTATAAACGGCGCTTTGCTCTTTTCCTCTAGCTAGACTCTCTAGCTCCAGCTGCTAAAGCTTATGCTGATTTTTTCATACTTTTTTTTTTTCTTTCAGCCACCATACGAAGATATTTGTACCATCAGCCAAATATGTGGAACAATAAGGCCATAATAGACGTGTCCGTCAACTTGAAAGTTCGACTTTAGCGACATATTCATTTGATTTGATAGGAACTTGTTTAAAAATTGATAGACCACTTATTTGGCTGATGGTACAATAGTCTGTTAGAGGTTAAACTGCGTCACCCATAGCCTGAATTCATTATTAAAACAGTGGGGCTCAGGCTCTACAATTTTATTCAAGTACTTTGGTATTGAAAACCAAACAAGACCCTATTGTCAAAGAGGTAGAGCATATTCAGGCTATCCCGTTCGTGCTGAAATATGTGATGAATTTTGATGAATGACGATTGATGAACGTATAGACGATAAAGGTGACTTATTAGAACATTAGTCCTAAACTATGTTTGTTGTCGTTTTATTAAACGCAGTGAGAGCGAAAAGAAAATTGTTATCGTAAACATTCAACTTGTAGTTCCTGTAAAAATATGCAGTCTGCTATAAAGTAGTCTATTTATGCATAACATAACTGCTGCCCACTGAAACTTTAAAAATAGTGCGCTCCGTCAATACTGTTCGTTAGGTCAATGTCATCGTTATATCAGTCAAATGTATCCAACTTATCGCTCTCGGATCTTGATGTTCATAAAGTTTATGTCTTTGTTCACAGATTTATGGACTTATCTACCGTTCTTATATTCCTGTGTATCGTTCGTTGGCGTTATGATGCTGCTTGGTAAGTTTATCTTGATCGTATATGTACCGTGTTTTTCTTGATTTCCGGACGGTTCAGTTTATCAATAGGTACGTTTAACGTTTTGACTAAATTGAAAAAAAAAAAGAATGTCTATCGTATAATAATTATGGAGTCATTGTTAAAGCTCAAATAGTAAAATTCTCAAACTTGACGAATGACATTGATTTTTAACCGAATTCAAAAAAGGAGGACGTTCTATGTTCCAATGTTTTCTATTTTTTTTTATGTTTCACCGATTACTCAGTCAATTGTGGACCGATTTTCAAAATTCTTTTTTTATTCGAAAGAGTACTTTTCTGAGGTAGTCCTTTGTCGCCATGTCAGGATCTGATGATGGGATAAGATCAAATGTATGATTAATTTTCGTGTCACAATGGAAAAAGTCAATGGAAATTAAAACTACGTGCTAACGCAGCTTTAACAGTGTGCAACTTTTTGGTCTTCACCCATAACAAGTTCACATTCAAAACAAATATAATTGGGCTTATTGCAAATCGTTTGTTTACATATTGTATAAAAGGCCATACCTACCGTTACTCTGAGATTTAACGACTAAAGTCATGAACCAGTAGTCTAAGCTTTCAAATGTAAATAAAAATAATGAGTGGAAATCACTCGCAAATTACTAATTAAATCACAGATTACACGTACTTGACCATGCTGACCTAAATGGGCTCAAGTATACATATCCAAATTATTATTGCCGTTTACCATCTTCAATTTTGTTTGCGCGGCTCCATAGACTTTCCACTTACTTAGCTATCTGTAAGCCCATTAGAACGCACGTAACATAAGCTTATCAATAAAATTTCCGGTCAGTGTGGCATTGTTGCTGTGTAAGGCTACTACTGACCTTGATATTCTAATATACGGACGTTGGCCTCTTAGTAAGCATGAAATTTGTTCTACCAACTGTACTTTGACACTCACAATAAGCACAATGTTGTTGTGTAAGCAAATGTTTCTGACGAGTAGTAATAAATAAATTGCAGGTAAAGTTCACAATGAGTTTCCATTGGAAAATGTCCGATCGGAATACGACGGCACCTGAAGTGATCGACCAATCATATTAGTTGAAATCCACATCTCGGAGACGAGATGTAATATGATTGGTCGATCCCTACACGTCTCCTCTCCGCTCCGCTCATCTCCGCCTTAGTGGAGCCGCAGCCTTAGAGCGCATGAGCGCCAAACAACTACCTAATTAGGAGTCGAAGTGGCCGCCATGGCCGAAATCGGTCGGATCATCATCATCATCATCATTGAAACTAATTGATATAGTAGGTACGATGAATAGGAAATTTTCCGATAAAATACGATGGAAAACAAATTATGGAATAAAAATGTAATTGTATTTGGGAAGTGTGCGAAGACGGACATAATCAAGTTATTCCGTGTCTTGATACAATCTTAACAAAATTAGCATTATCTATACGATTACTTGATTAGCAAAAAAATAAAAACCGGCCAAGTGCGAGTCGGACTCGCGCACGAAGGGTTCCGTACCATTATCTGTACAAAATTGGACATTAGCAGTACAAAAAGACTCCAAATAACCAATCATAACACAATATTTGATCAACAAAAGGCTTTCTAATTTGCGATTAGATCCGAAGTTCATTAAAACGCCAATCGTGCAATAATTACTGCGGAACAATTAGTGTATTCACACAATCTGAAGTAAATTACAATAATAACCTGTTTTATAATAAAAAGTCAAATGAATATGTCGTGTACTACACTATCTCTATAGACAGAACAGCCGAAAAAGAGAAAAAAATATGAATTAAAAATATACACAACACATTGCATTGCACATTGATATTATCTATCCTTTCGACCAGCAGTCAATTTTATCTCGGTTCCGTCGTCAAATGTGATACAAACCATACAGAGAACCTGTTACAACAAAACCTCAAGTGATTTTCGTTTTAGTCTTCTTTTTCTTCTTCTTCTTCTTCCTCCTCGTATTCCTGTTTCTTGTCAAGGAAATAATTGGTGAGTTCTTCGTGTTGTGGGAACGCCTCGCGCAGTTCAGCCCTGCATTCCTCCAGTTTGTCGAACTCTTCCAGCTCCTTGTGTGCCTTGGCTTTGTAGAGCCGCGCCTTGTAACTGTTTTCGTTAATTCGTAGTGCCCACTCGCAGTCATTGAACACCTAAAAACAAAATAACAAGTAGGCATCAAAACTCAAACTCAAACTCACAACATTTATTGACAAGAAAAACGCACTACATCACAACAAAAACACAGTAAAAACATAAATAGGAGAAGAGAGAAAAATAAGAGACATTGTGCGGACTCAGCTCAGCATGTGCCGTAGCCCTGTAACCATCAGTGAAGGACTACTATGGAGTAGTGGTAATGTGTTATGAGGAAATGAAAGGATAAGAGTGATAATTCATCTTTCTTTTCCTAACACGTCTAACAAAAGCTGAACCACAAAACGATTTTGCTTCGTACACGGCGATGAATTTCATTTTCGTAAAATTTTGCGTTTCAATTTGTAACGGAACAATCAGAACACAGTAACGGAGGCGCAGGGGTAGACAGTTTCTTAGATATATATTTTTTTAGGAATTGTTCCCAATAATGAAACGAAAGAAAGTGTTAATTGCCTTTTAAGTAGCATTATTTATTTTGTTCGAGAAAGTTGTACGGTACGCCTGATAAATCGCCAAATGGAAATTACGATAAAACAATAAAATGATTCATACTTGTCGAATTGTGTAGGTACCTACGTGTTCTTCTACTTAGCATTGATCAATAAAATTACTCTATTGGTGATGTAATGAGATAATGACTATATCTCGTGTTATACATTTTTTTTAACAAATTGTATGTGAATTCCGGTTGAATAGAGTGCTAGTGTTCTGATATCCGTCCAATGTGCAGTTGCCCGACAGATATCGACCTAAAAATAGTAGAAATTGTTGTCGGTTGACATACTAGTACTAACGCAAGGAGATAGTTAACAAATCGTATGCAATGGCACTTTCCAGGCCGCCGCAACGACTTACATCTTCTAATGCAAACAATTTCTTTGCTCATCTATTACCTGCACTAGAAAGTCGGAAGTAGAATATTATTTAGTTAATGGACATGTACTATGTACATATATATCTCTATATTGAATTGCTCAATATACATGAGCAATATTTAATATTGATAACAAAGTAATAACGATAAGCATGTTCGACTGGCACTGACCTATCGGATCGATTCTTTTGGCTTTATTTGGAATGGTTATTTTATTTTCCTACACGAAACTTCATATGAAGGTATCATTATTACCTTCTGGAAGTTTCCCAACTTGATATTAGTAAGGGCGCGGTCACAGTAGAGCATAGGATTGTCCTTGACTTGATCTATAGCCCGGTTGTAGCAAGAGAGTGCTTTCTCGTATTCCCCTCGGTTGTACGCCTTTACTGCTTGCGTCTTGAGCGTGTCGGCGCGCTCTCGTCGAACCTTCCTGTCCTGGAAACGCATATCGGCGTCCTTGCTCACCTCTGCCATCCAAGCGTCTTTGTCCATTTCACCCTGGGATATGAGATTGAGAAATAATAAACAGTATTAATTACAATAATTACGTCGGTAGGTCGTGTAATTTGCATTACCCAGCTATACACAACAGTAATTACTTATTATTATAAGTAGCTTGAACACACTATACATTAATAAAATAAAAAATAAATAAATATCATGGGACTTTTGACACCAATTGACCTAGTCCCAAACTAAGCAAAGCTTGTACTATGGATACTAGGCAACGGATAAACATACTTATATAGATAAATACATACTTAAATACATATTAAACATCCAAGACCCGAGAACAAACATTCGTATTATTCATACAAATATCTGCCCCGGCCGGGAATCGAACCCGGGACCTCAAGCTTCGTAGTCAGGTTCTCTAACCACTTGGCCATCCGGTCGTCAACATTATCTATCATTTATTATATTATTTAACACTATCTAACATTTGTTTAAATATCGTAAGTCGTGTCGTGAGCATGTAGTGTTTTGGCCGCTATGGTTATTTAAATGAATGAATTCATTCACAAGTGAAAGATTGGTCCAATATCTTAAAGTCCTAGACGTACTCGTAAGTGCCGGGTGTGCCAGCACTGTGTCAGTTATTTATTGGAATCCCAAAACTGGCTTTTGCGCTCTGCTTGTCACTTGAGGTTTGTGACGAACAGAGCCTTGGGTGCGATGCCCCAACAATCTCAACGTGCATATTTACCAATTCTTGTTTACGATGCGCTTCATCCGATCATTGTTTTTATTTATTCAGCTAGAATAGAGATAGTTATAATGCTTGTAAATAATGTAAATACGTGAATACTGGCAATAGTCTCACAATCATAATATTTTGGAACGTCTGGACCGCTCTATCGTTTTTTTAGCTGGCTATACATACGCTGTACGGCCTATTTATACGTTCCGGCTAATTGCGCCACTCCAACAAAAGCCTTTATAGTGTCTTGCTTTGATAGTATCAGATGCTTTGTTTACAGCTCGATATTGTGTAACGTTTCAAAATAAAGTCTCGGCTCATAGCATAGCCCACTTTGATCTGAAACGCTTTGGATATAGCGCGTTATGCATAGGTAATTAATTTTTTGCTCGACTACGTGTAATGTTTAGACTAAATAATAATTTATCTACGTATAAAGTACGATAAGGAAGATTTAATCGCAATGTCGAAGCAAATTAAGATAAGCGTGCCAAGAAAATTTCGTGTTGTAATAGCTGTAATTTGGTACAGGCACCTGTGCGGGGGATTAACTCTCTTTGATTGTTTGCCATTCGACTGCAAATAGAAGTCCAACAATACACCGACATTTATAAACGAACACGTGCCAAATGGCTTTCACTGATATGACAATATGCTGAGGTATATATATTTTATCAAGGGCCGGTTGCAAGGTCAAGGGTTAAATGATGTTAGTCGTCAAACCAGGGTGTGAAATGACATCAGGTCTATACACTTTTACATTAATGATTGCTAGTCAAACCGAAGTTATATTTATATGGTTAACTCAGGCCTGCGCAATGCAGCCAAATTATCTAGATAAATACTCACGTCGTATTTAGTACGCGTTTTATTTAACATATATGAAGTGCGAGGTATCTCTACAATATTTGATTTTTAAATGAAGCAGCGTCCCAAACGTTATACATTATTCAGCTCATTCCATTCTGCCGCACGTGCTAAGTATTTTGAGCAAAGGCTGTTCAAACAACTGCAGCGAGCTACTGATAGCTGTTCGTAAACTAGGTTACAGTTAGCTTATTTGTTTTGTGGTCGACTATAGCAAACAAACAACCTGTTTGCGGTCTCACCTTGTCGTTTTCCATCGATCGGAAAGCTTTCGCGTTAATGACGGTGCGGTCTGACTTCACCTTCATCTCGACGTTTTCGTCAAAGATAACTTTTCCGTTAAGGTACTGGTCTGCAAGGGAGGCGGCGGCATCTGCTTTCTTCTTGTCTCCGCTCGCCATGTCTTTCACCAGACCTGACACCTCACCTATCTTTTTCATGAAGTTGTTCCATTCTTCATTCAACTCCATCTCTTTCGGGGTTTGCATCGCCGGGTTGGACAAAATGTTCCTCAGACTCATGGTTTCTAAGATGTTTCTATCGTAAATGTTTGTTTATAAATAGCTGAGTGTTGTTAGACGTTTCGTCGGTTTTAGCGTTTGACAAAACAATGCGCTTAGCAACTGTCGTCAAGACGATAACATTCTTAAATTGTTATCATAATAAATAGTTTACAATATATACATATTAGTAACCTTTTTGGAACCGAATCACTTTGCACGATATCGACTGGTTCATGTCATGACTGATTCCAAACTGGTTACTAATTCTCACACACGTATGAAAATGAAATGGTTGGTGAAATCAAATTAAAATATATATTGTTCTAAACTTTATGAAGAGTGCTCGTTACAAATTGTGAGGAAATGGTTTGGTAGTAATGACGTTACTAATCAATTAATCCAATTTATTTTCTCTACCTTATTTCTACTCATTAGAATTATACTAGTAAACTGTTAAGTACCAAATGAATGGAGGAAAATTATAAAAGAAATTAGCTTTTATCTTTTATGACAACTATAATATTATGTGGGTCATGAAAAAATAAAATTACAAATCCAAGTGGATTAAAAAAGCAATAAATTACTTTTGATATAGACATGTAGATAATGTTGTAATTCCTGATAAACGTCACTCTATTTACAAAAACTGATAATTGCATAAAGTTGGTTGTATAGTCTCGGTTCAACAGTAGGTATATACATATACTATAGGAAAATCTGTTTTTATTACTTAAATTTGTTGTCTAAACAGTTAGTGTTAGAGCGTATTTGATGGCATAGACCTTAATTTATGTTTATGTAACCCTTTTTTATGCTCTATAGTGCATAAACTAAAATCTTCGTTTAAGACACACACACACAAACACGCACACACGCACACACACACACACACACACACCCTTTTCTATTTATTTTATTATTATTATTTTATATTGTGGCATTGGTAGGAATTAGGAAGGTTTCATTCTGTTTCTTCCGAACTACCTCTGTACCTATTAAGAACACTGTTCTTAATTCGTTTTTTGTTTGGAATACCAACTCATCAGGGCGCCCAAGATACAGGCACTGCCTAGTTTGGGGCGCGCTGACACTGTATTTTATGCTACACTGTTTCTGCATCAATAAAAACTTTTCATTTTAATTTTTAATTTTTTCAAGACCAAGTTAAGGCAAACAGCCACAAACAATTATACAGTAGAATAAAGTTTTTCCTTCGTCGTTCTTTCGTTTATTTTTCATAATCCGTGCTTAATATTACTAATTGAATATAATTATATTATACTAATAAGAAATGCAGGAAAAACAAGAGCTAGAACATTTATTTCTATCTTTCGGTAGAACCTTTGCTCGCATTCAAAGTGAAAAGCAGTGTAGGTATCTATGACTTATTCATAAAACTCATTTTACCCTAGAATTAAAATCCATAAATGTATCCGGTAAAATTGCGTGTTTTATGCATTTGTTATACAATCTACTATTTTATTTCAAAGCCGACAAACGGGCATGCGGTTCACCTGTTGCTAAATGATCACCGGCTATGAGTAGGTACTCGTATCTGTTAAAGTTAGTCTCCCCTGATCTACCTACTAATTATTACTGGCATTATATGCACTTTGGACTTTTATTTTACTATACGCCTGTAAATGGTAATTACCAATAAATAAATCTAAGTACGACCATGCTTCTGGCTTCTAGCTAGAATGTAGTATAGTACAGTCGAACAAATTGAATCATGACCCAGGGTAGAACATTTGTGCGACTATTGTCATGTTGACATCTCATACTTTTGCCAAAGAAATAAAAGTGAAATTGATTATTAAAAGGTTCCACCTTGGATCATGATTTAATGAGGGCTATCGTTTTTTGTCTTACTATATGGCGCCATTGTTGCGTGAGGTTTTTAAGTTTGGCTATCAAAGTCGGTTTTACGGGCGTGAAAACAAAATTTAGATTAAAATCATATAACCTTATCTTATCTTAAAACCGTACCATAAAAAAAATATCGAGCAACCACAGTCTTGCGTAGTCCCGTTTTGTTCGGAAAAAAGGGAGGACAAAAGTTTTCGAAAGACAAAACTCTCAAAACACAGACATTCATTGCCCCTTCTCGCATAAGTGCCATAATTAATTTCAGGTAATGCAAAATATTCACAAACATTTTCTAATTATAAATACCCGCCCCGCGTAGCTCGCCCAAAAACTATGAGATTTGACATTTCGGAGACCTCACGCTACACTAGCGCCTCTAGCGGCGAATTCATACGCGATAACCCTCATTTGTTCGACTACATTATTATTATAAACACTCGTCCCGTTTCCAGTGTTCACACCGCTGGGCTTCGTTCATCTGTTCGGAGTGGTGGGCGGCGTGCTGGTGAAACCGCAGTTCCTGCAAGACTTGGACGAGGTTTACTACGTGTGCTCAGTCGAAGAACAGACCTTGAAGAGAAGGATTAACACCAATGTCGCCTCAGGTAATCATTAAAGCCGCATTAAAATCTCCGCGCTGTGTGACAATTGTGTTCTGAATCAGGCCATATAAGCATAGGTACTACGAAGTGCAAAATTCGAACTTCGCATCTTGCCGTCCCGCTTACGCTAATATTATTTAATACAAGAGAGAGGGACGGTACGTTATGAACTTCGATTTTCGTATTTCGTAGTAGCCCCTCAGAGCGAAAAACACGAGCGGGATAACCTGCACTACGGCTTACTCGTGATTTCGGTCGTTAAAAATTGCAACACGGCCGAAACTTTCAGGATAAGACGTACGTATTTTTAAACCGGGATGCATTTATCCCCCGCAGCAGGTCGGAAAGCCCAAATAAGTTTTTATTCTCTGACTGATTGACTTCAGTAACATAATAACGAGTGTACCTTTTTAGTAGTCAAAATATCTTTATTCAATTTAGTAATCAAGGTCTTTATTATCATATAGCTGACTTCCTTGCAAATATTCTACCTATGTCGATATTTAAGAAGACACTTCCTTACTGTATATTGATCTTTTTAATGTCGTGTCATATTTTTGTGGCAGATTGAGGCAGATCATTATAATATAGCATCTGTCTTGCCTTGCCTTACGACTTGCCTTATAAACTATTAAAGTATGTCGTAATAAACGTTGCAGGTTAAAATTGTACTGTTTTCAGGATTGCACAAAGAGGTGTATTCGACCTTTAACATTATGACAAAATGGTAGTCTTGTGCAACACATTGTCTAGAATCATTATAATATACTGCGGACGATTATTTATTTGCAAGGCAGTAATAATATAGGTACATTTGGTATCACGCTGTAATATACACAACCTATATGTATACATTCGGATACTAAAAAATAAAATAAAATTATTGCAAGTAGGTAGGTACAGAATAAGGAACTGCATGAAGTACGAAAGTTGATGCAGTGAATAACAATAACTTACTGTAAGTAAGTATTGGGAGGGTGCGAAGTACTAGGTGGGGGTGATGAAATCTATCGCAGCGCTCATGGTGGCCAAAAGTAGAAATAGTTCTAGCTCTGTCATCTGTCATACTAATATGAATCTGTCATTAACAAAGCAATTTGTATAGACTTTAACTACCTAATTTTAGTAATAGATGTTTGTGTTATGATGCGAGCTTGAATTATTGAACACTGTCCCTGTTTTGTTCTTAATTCCTCTACATCTCGGACATGTCCAGCAACAATTTTCCTTATGAAACGGTTTGTGGTTGACATTTTATATTGAGTGACACTCACAAAACCGGTCATCAAAATGAAATGATACTCATTTTGATCTAAAAACGATATTTAATTTATTACTAGCGATATAAGAACAATTATATAACTTTACTATTATTCAAAGAAACCAATAAGATAGCTTTATCTTTTCGTTTTACAGTAAAAGTACAACTCAACATGAAGCAAACAAACCCTGTCATAACGAAAATAAAACACACTTTTTGAATAAATTTTACTTACCTCATTTAATTTTAATAACCCAAAATGAATTCACAACCTTTTGTCCACCCAAATGACGGTATCACAGTATTTTGTATTATAAATTAATACGTTATGGGTTTGATTTTTGTCACAATGTCGCGATGAAATTTCAAAACGTCAGAGCATCAGAGCCAAAAAAGTTGCGGACGCTAGGTGGCGCTGATGTCGTGCACAGAGCCAATAGTTATAGGCAATAAAAATAGTACCTAACGATTTAAATCATTACTTGATCACGGAAAGACGATGAAGTCTACTCGTGACTGCGGTACCGTGTCGAACGCGATATTACCATATCGTTTATAGGTAGTCATTCACGTTGACGCGTGCCGTGGTTCTTATTACAATGTCATTAATGCCTAATTTTGACAAAATCACGCGTCTTCATGGATGGCATCATGGCACTAGGTATAGGTAAATAAATAATATTTTATATGATTAAATAATAATAATATACACGACGTTATTAACTTAACATTAAGATCGTGTATACATATATTTTTGTAACTTTGGCTGTATCGATATATTTGTAGTCGACTATACGTGAGGTATATAACTGGACATCAGAGCCAATAGGTCTAATGTCCAATTTTTACCAAAAACACTTTTTTTTTAAATCATACAATTTTTTTTGTCCTCTTTTAAGACATGACAGAAAATACTTGTAGTTATATGCTGTTTCTATATTAATAACTGTTTCTTAATTTTGATACATTAAGTCGATGTTAAAACCTTTTAAAGTTTAATTTTGCTTGACTTGTAAAGTATCAAAAATGCACATCCGACCTATTGGCTCTGATGTCAATAGGTATTATTAGAGTACATTTATTTAACGTTCAAATTACACTATCAGTTTGGGCTTGCATAAAATAGTTACAGGATATCAATGAGGGGTCATGCGATCGTCATTTATTTAATAGTATGCATTAGTTCTGTTCTGATGATATACACGTAGCTGGAATATCGCTACTACTTATATCGATCACAATCGCATTTTAATTTTATTTTTTTACTATCTGTTACCGTCAATTATGTCTGCTTTGCTTTTCCCGGGATAAAAAGTAGCCTGTATAATTCTGAAATAGTGAAGCTGTCTAAATGTGATAGATTTAAACAAATGTGTACCTAAGTTGTTTCAGAGATTACCTCCTACATACTTATAAGTATGTATATAAACAAAAATCGTTGTGCATATAGTGGTTTGATCTAGGTATAGCCTCTCAAGCAGAGAATCGTGAGTTCGAGCCCGTGCTTTCGTATCAATCTTTATTGTAATGTTTGTACAAAATTCCATTTGAAATTTATCATGAACTAAATGATGAAGGAAAGCATTGTGAAGAAATTTACGCACACTTGCGAAGTTCTCGATCCACGGGGCCATAGTGACAACTACGGCTAAAGCCTTCTCATTTTGAGAGGAGGCCTGCATCCTCCGGTGGGACGTAACTAGGCAGAGATAATTTACAAGCAAAGTTTACCTCTTTACTATATTACCAAAGATCGTCTAGACTAGTCTCTGTGCTTTGACATTGCACAAGGACTATTTTGTAGCCTAAACTAACATATGAAGGCGTCTGCCAAATATCGCTAAACAACGACGATTCGAGGTCAAACAGAAGCGTTAGTTAAGAATCCCACGATCTTTCCTAGCTTTATTTAGTGTATCTATAACTAATCCTCGTAAGTGAATACGTCTAACTCTGTAGTTTTGATATACCTACTTGATCACCGTGACCTCGGTCACGCGACCTTCACGTTTGATAGTTTGACCTGCCCGTGGTGAAATCTTTTATTAAATTAAGATATGTTACTGGTAATTCATATAATAAGCAAGATTAGAAAAACCCACTTATAATCATACATGTGAAAGTTGTTTATATTTTACGCTACTTCGACGAAATTTAGTATGCAAGTGGCTGGATCTCTGGAATAATGCTGATTGCTTTTTATTCCGACATTCCCACGGGATCGGGATATACGCATGTAAGGTCTGCACAAATGAAATTTTGCACTTTTCATGCTACGTAAATGAAGACCAATGATGTAGTTCTTGAAAGTTCCCATTGCAATCAATGAATTGCCGGAATTTCAATTCATCTGCCAGACCTAACACTTTACGCGTATTACAAAGGTCTTCCTACATTTTTAAAAGACGTGGCAGGCATTGTTTTAGCCAGAGCAAAAAACAAGAACAAGAAGCAGAGAACCCGGGCTTATACTGCTGAGTTTTATGGGATTTGTGTTTAACAGTAAGGAAAACATCGTGAGAAAACTTTCACAAAACAGCGCAACTTCTGTAGTTGTAGTTGTATGGTGTGTAGAGTTCATAATCCGCACCCAAATCGCGTAAGAACTACTTAATAAAATAAAAACTGTTTATTAAAAGTAATCTTATTAACATTCAGTGGTTATCAGTGGTGGTGGTGGCCTGATTCGGTTTTAAAATAAATTAACAATAGGAAAAACTACTCAGTATTAGGGGGCGTTCAACTACAGCCGAAGTGCCGAAGTCACCTCGTGTAGTATTCCACTGCTAAGCTAGGGTTTGGCTTGTCTTAGATTTGCAGTGATTTTAGTTTTGTTGGTAAAAAATAGTATAAAATATTATTGTTAAATTGTTGTGTATTAATGTTTTCCGGGATAAATCAATTTCATGCTTAAAATACGCAGACAACACATTTACGCAACGCAAGTGACGTGTCTATTGAGCCGTGTTTTTGTCGCCGGACGGTATGATGTCGTCCATAAACAGTGCTATTTATTATTTGCGAGGTTGACGACGCTCAAATTGCGCCACGTCAGCATATTATATTGTGCTCCCTATGAGCTATCCTTACACTAGGATATTCAAAGGGAAACCTCTCTCCCGTGCGAAGATATTGACAAAGATTGAAAAAAAAGTTTCTTAACGTTCATGAAAAAGTAGCCATTTAAATATTATTTTCAATATATATTTTTACGGTAAACATTTATAACCGTAAAGATAAGCCTGCCGATTTACACATGTTTTTTTGTCTTCACCGAATCAAGATAAATAATCAAGAACGCTTGTTTAACTAGATAATATAAACCTATTATAAATCTTTACCACAAAAAAGGGTGATTTCAGATACCTAGACCTAGCTTTAACGTACCAAAAAGTTATTCTGATGGACTACGGCGTGTTTACTGAGCTACAACGCTGCCGCAAATCGGTGCGATCTGTGCGGCCGATTACCGATTACCGCGAACAATAGCAGATGATTACAAACAGTGTCCGCTTTACTTTACCGCGACTATAATAGCTATGTGTTTGCTTTAGGTAGGCTTCTGCGTCATAGTGCCTGGTCTTTGCACGTCTAAGGTACATGTGGCGTTGCTGGGGGTATTTAAATTATTTTTTACACCTTCAATTATTATCGCGCTTAGATCATGAGTTTGTAGAGTACAGGGTCTACAAATATTTCCGTACTATTTCAGCAGGTGGTTGGGTTTGATTGACTGAACACACCCTGTAAATGTCTTTCTGGACTGTTTAATTCTGATTTACAAATGTTTCCACACATTGAGCGATGTTCAAAGTGTACCGCATTAAAGGCGTCATGATACTTTGAGTCAAACGTTCTGGTGAATAACCTCTACAGGGGGCAAATAGCATTAGCTATCGACAAGACGCAGCCTTTTATTTACCACATGTAACTATCCATCTGCCTACCATATCTATCTCAATATGTACCCATATAGGTTGGGGATCGGAAGCGTTTCATCTGCCATGTGTTACGAAAATCTAAGGATAATGACCATGGGCTAAAACCGATTGCAATTCTGCGGCGAACGTGATAATGGTGATTAGAGTTTTTAGTTGAAGAACATACATATTAGTTAGTTAGTAGTAGATTTTTGTAACACAACATACAGCGTTTGGAACAGTTCAGAGTACCCGCCATATACAAGTTGTTAATTAAATAACTGAAAACCAGAAAGTAGTTTGCTCAGAATCGAGAGTAGAATATATTACACTGTTTTAAATGGTAGTGTTTGTGTTTTTAAAACCCTTTTTTACTGAGCCCAGTCTAAAAGTTGCGACTGCAACAGGTGCCAATTAAATATTTTAGCGAGGTTGCATACCATTCGATAATTGAATACTGGCCGTTTTGCTGTCAATGTGTACTTTTCTTCTAAAAACGTCAAAACGCAACTGACAAATACAAATTATGATTTATGAGTGTAGGGTTAGAAATGAAATAGAATTACTGACTTAGCAAAACACACGAATATCTTTTAAAATAATGAAGGTATTCAAAAATAAATGCAACCAACTGACTTAAATTGAAAAAAATATTTTTGGGGTGTGTGAGGTTTTCAGTTATTTAATTAACTCCCTGTATTGTCAGTATGGCTTACACGTTTACATGTAAAGAAAAGACGCTATAGTTATTCGATTGTTTCATCTATTCTCTTTCTATTATGATAGGTAGGCTCAACTCCAAACAAATACTCTTCGACAATACATGTTTTTATTTTGTTGAACAACAGAATCAACAATACGGAGATAATTATTTTTGCATGCGGTTTTCCATTTCAATTACGATGTAGAGGTATAAAAATAAACAGGTAAAACTGGACTCGTAGACAGTTAATAGGTTATTTAAATTTTACGCTGCAGTGTTGTATGAAAAATAATCAGTAATCAAAAATAATCAATAAACCGGTACCGGTCAGGTTACTGTACTGTGCAACTTGTTTTGCCGCGCTAATGGTTCATTAACATCGGCTACAAATATTTATCTTTAGGTACTTGATTCTTTGAGTTTTTCGAGAAACATGATTAACCCCAAAGTGATTGTGACTGAATTTAGGCTAAGAAAAAAAGCCATTGCTTTATCTTGTTTTAGAAAAAAATGAGTATGTGTATAATTATTGAATTACTTATTAAATAGGATATTCGACACCATTAAACAAACATTCCTAAACACAGCTCCACCTTCTAATGAACTGCATCTTTTATTTTTAGTATTTAGATTTGAAATAAATAAATAGCTAATTGAGCGGGCTCAAGTGACATTACAATATAGTATCAACATACAAAATCTGTGGAAGACACGCGTTTTGAAAGATCATAAAAAATATGTAAATTGACTGGTGGAGTCAAGTAACCTATGTTTAAAAAAGAAAAAGCCTTTATGTTGGTGTAAGAATATTTTCTTTAATAAAAGTATGTATATTTATTACCAGGCAGGAGCTACATATCACCGGAGCCTATGTACCCCGATAAGGGTGACGTCTCGTCATCGTCACTTGACTCACCGAAGAAAGAAGCTAACTACGGGACCCCTCTCCTGCAGTTACAGAATGGCGAACTACAGTCCGGCCTTAAGGAGCACTTGAAGAAAATTACGGCGAAGAAAAAGGTGGGCTTTTGCGAAATTGGATTAGATGTAGGTACAGACGCCGGCTATGTTCTTTAGCTTGACCTCGATGGCGAAATTGAGAATTTGATCTCTTTCAGAATATTTCGTGGAGTAAATATTTACGTTAGGAAACCCGAAAAGTGAGAGAGCTTCGAATTACATGTCTTTGGATACGACACCTCGCACCTGTAGGAAAAATTACACCAACCCGGTGGAAATCGAGTTGTTAAAGTCCTGCGCTACTGGTCTTTAAATTCAGATAACACAATCCTCTACCACATAATAATAGAATGCTACAATTGTTTGTCCACCCGCGCGAAGCTAGATCCAATTGATCGAGGGGTCATATAGATTTCGGCAGACCTACATCTATCACGTGTCGTCTAATTACGGAATTGGATCGTTCGTTGTTCACCGTTCACTGACATTGCCCTTGTACATGTCGGCGGCCGATCGTAAAATCCGCCAGATCACGAAATTCGTAGCCATATCGTGAAATGGCGCCATTTCATGAATTGTCTAAGGGACTTCCGCCATATCGTTCAAACTCACCGTTTAACGATTTGCCTAGTGACGTTTAGGCAGATCATGAAATTCCTAGGCATGTCATGAAACGCCGCCATTTCATGATGTGGCAAGTTTAGGCAGATCATGAAATTCCTAGGCATATCATGAAACGCCGCCATATCCGTTCTGGCACTTTGCCGGCCGCTGCCGCGGTACGCTCGCTTCGCTCGCTCGGCTCGTGGGTTGTGGTCACAATTTATACTAACCACTCCTGGCTTCGCTCGTCGTACCTAAATTTTTCTTTTATTCGACATATCACGACACGATGTGCTCGGTATATTGTTAGTAATATCGATGAATGCGTTGCTCTACTAATCGATCTGCCGTAATGTTTCTCAGCCACATCGTGATATGCCTGGCCAACTTTTAGGCATATCATGAAATGGCGCCATTTCACGATATGCCCAGGAATTTCGTAATCTGGCGGATTTTACGATCGGCCGCCGACATACACATTGCTTACACAATAGACATCTTGTTGTTAAATGACGTTTGACGTTGTAATAAACAAGAGTCTTTTGAGTAAAAAGGAATGAAGTCATTATCCACAATGTTTGCAAACATAAAAATATTTAAGTGTCTTAACCGCAGTCGGCATTAAGAGACGTTTACACTATCGTTTCGGCTCTTAAAGTAGTACAGTGGGGACATTATCAGTAGATGCTTACGTTCCTCGCCAACCATAACAAATTATGTGATAACCACGTATTTAAACACGACCACCTTCTAACGTGTAAGATATAACAGTTAGAACTGTGTATGTAGGCTTGTTCTCATTTGAGATAAACTGTTTTATCTTCGAAGTCGAACGTAGGTATGTTTTGAAAATACACTTTATATTATAATGTATTAGTACTATAGTTACTTGGTACCTACAAGTGGTTGAGCGACTGACCTCATTAAAGTTATCAAAAACAGTAGCATTGTCCTAAACTTGATGTTTCACTGGCTTTCTACCAAAATCAGTACCGATTAGCTTCACAGATTAGATTATTGTTTGGCGGCAACCGAAGGCTTTATATTAGTTGTCTTTGCTTTGTTTGTTGGCTACGGCACAGCTTTTTAGCGCAGTGGTCAAAGCTGAAATGCCCACTATACGTTATGTTGTGCCAATGTCGGGCAACTTGAGAGACACAAATATGTTAGAGTGAGATGAACTCAACACAATGCCAAATTTCTAAAGTCGAAGTTTGAAGGATTGCCGCTACGTCAGTGATTATTTGGCGCTCTGATGCCAGAGCAGTAGGTAATGCATTAAATTGACGCAGCGGTGGTATCCATGTGGTCGAAAAGCATTCATGTAGAGGTAGGTACAATGTGTTGTCTAGACCATTTTGAGCTCCACCACCGCTCATCCACTTTTGCTGCTGAATGTTCAGCAGACCACAAATCTTGTATTTGTAGCGGAAATAATGCTTGAGCGCTTGTCACTTCACATAAAACCAAGGTTACCAAACTTTATTTTCTCGTAGAACACTTTCAAAGTTTTACTGTGTTCGCTAGATTCTGCTGCTACATTTCTATTATATTCTCAAACTCCTATAACCTCTTCTACTCTCCCGTGTACCCTCGTCTACTCTCCCGTGAACCCCCGTCTACTCTCCCGTGGACCCTCGTCTACTCTCCCTTAAGTCACCAGGACCACTTTGGGAACCACTGATTTATCTGTGCGTGTTTCGTAGGAGGTGGGAGGTAAACGCAAGACTTCCCCGCTGCAGCGCAACGTGGTGTACCCGCTGGCGATGCTTGCGTTGCTGGCGCTGACCGCCATTACCGTGCTCGTCGTCATCCAGAACACGCTCGAGCTGCTCATCGGCGTCAAGGCGCTGCCGCTGAGCACACGGGTAAGGGAAACGATAATTAATATTTCTATTACCTTTTGTTGTTAGTTTTGTGACCGCGCCTGAACTTTATGAGACGGTCACGTCCATTAAGGTATTAGCATTGCACGGTTGCAGCTACAGTCTATCGCACCAGCAAAAGCCATTGGCTATTGTGAATTGTAAAACAACAAAACGTAGGTATATTTTTAATGGATTTAAAAGGTATTTAATTTCGAACACTCAAAGTTTTGGCCTATCGTTTTTGATAGTTAGTTAATCATGCGTTACTTAACAGGTTTTAAAAAAAACCTTATTTCTCATAACTCTTTATTATTTAGGTATCAAAATCAAAACGTTTATTCTATAAGTAGGCCGCAAAATGCTCTTTTACATTTACATGCCACTTTTTTATACTACCAGTACTTTCGGAATGACCATCATTGTCAAGAAGAATGCGCTGTAAGAAACTTGACAGAGAGTTTTCTTTAAACACAAGAAACTATGTGTCTTGACTACACTAGTTAAAGGCCAACATAATCAATTCGGCTCAGGCCAAAATAGCGGCCAGACGGATAATTTGTTAAAGATTAGCCGACGGACAATCTAATCTAGATAGCCGCTACTATCCACAGCTATTTGAAGTAAATAGGGAACTGGTTAATATATTATTTAAGTAATCGTATCAATGTTCTATCGCCAAGTTGGATAACTCGCGTGAGGCACGATACAGACACTGATGTACTGCGATTTAATTGCACAATCAATTACAACACCAAAGACCAAAGCTTGGTTTTGATTTTTACTTAAATTAACGTGATCTCTAGTAAACTCAAATCTATTACTGTATAGGTACAGTAATTTATTTCCCCGTGACTACGAACGAATTCATACATGACCGCCCAAATCCAGCCGCGGTCGCGCTGCTAGCGCTCTAATGTGAAAGCGGCCAAATTAGACTGAGTTTAGTGTCTTGAGTTAACTTAATGGAGTATGTCTGTACTCTTCTCTCTCCGCACCTTTTAACAGAGTATTTCGGGTCGGCCCTTTGAATATGTCTGCATCATTTTGCTCCGTCATGTCAGCTTTGATTAAAGTTGATAATTTTTCTAAGGTTCTCCACCAAGTAGCTTTTGGGCGTGCTCGGAGTAGTTTTCCTACGTTGCCTTTAAAGGCGAATTTATGCCATTTTATTTGAAAGAAAGAAAGAAAGAAACAATTGATTTATAACAGCTATAACACACAGGCTAGAAAAATACGAACAAAAATACATAGATGCCGTTATAAAAAGGTCCCAGCTCAGCATATTGCTGGTTGAAAACCAGCACCAGTCTTCTGCTGGAGCACAGAAAAGTGAAATCACGGAAGGCCCCACAAAACAGACGCTAAAATAATTAATCTATACTAATATTATAAAGAGGAAAGATTTATATTTTTGGATGTAACCCAAAAACTACTTGACCTATTATTTGGAGTGAGCGAAGAGCTAGGGCGCACTACGGCTAAACCGCCGCTGTTTTTAACCGCGTGACTTAGTGAATCAAGTAAAGTAATGCAAGCGGCCGTATTATGGCTTTTCCCCGCGACTGATTATCTGCTATCAATTAATATTGTCTCGGGCGGTTTACTTGGCAGTGTAGCTCTATGTCTGTACTAATCAGCCATGTTATTCAGTTCCAGCAGTTCACTCTCGGCATAGCGTCGCTGTCAAAGCTGGGCTGGGCAGGCGCGACGCTGCAGACGCTTCTGATCCTGTACCTGTACGTGGCGTCGGTGACGGGCCTGAGCGCCGGCGTGCGCGCGCTCGGCGTCATGCCGCGCGCGCGCCGCACTCCTCTGCCGCGCATTATCGCGCTGTGCGCCGTCTCGCTCACGCATTCCACCGCGCAGCCGCTGCTCGCCAAGATACTAGGTATTTACTGTAGATCGAGGAGTCATCTTACGTACGATTCCCACTGTCGGGCCGAACAGAGTCCTATCCTAGCGCACTATACCAGATGCCAAAGAAATTTAGAACGTCTGCGCAGTATTAACTGCACATATTTGAATGGCATTTACGCAGCTCGGGGCTGGTCGGGACCTCGCGTACTCCAATAGCTGCGTTCGGCTGCCGTCGCGTTCGATCGGCTCCGTTCGGCCTCTGTCGCGTGCCGCTGGATCCATTCCGTTCGGCTGATCGCAGGCAACCAGCAGATCCGGAGGGACGCGATCGGCTTCCACGGCGTGCTGAAGGAGCCGATGCCATGCCGCGGCCGCCGACTCGGTGCCGTCCGTTTGGCGGACGCCGGTCAGCTGCCGCAGCGTGCTCGAGGAGCCGGTGGAACGCGACGGCGGCCGACCACCCGGTCCACTCAGTGGGAATCGTACTTTAATGTCCCACTAACACCCTTCGCTTAATAAACTCTAAGGGCCTACGCTAACTGGCGCGGGTGCACAGAGCGGGTGCAGGTAAAATCCGTCGCACGCGACGCGTGCAGTTGCGCTGCGCATACTATTTTTCAATAGGCGTCCTGCCGCTGCGTGCTACGCGCTCCGGCGCAGACCCTAAGAACTCGTTTCGCTGGTGGAACCAGCAAACGATCTCGATTTTTATGAGTTTCTTACAACTACGCTCTTATTACAAGTCTTAATAGCACAACAGTATAAGAACTATTATGTACGAACTATATTATATATTATCAAACACAATTATGACATTGTTTCAGGTATAACAAATTTCGACTTGCTCGGCGAGTTCGGGCGGATCGAATGGCTGGGTAACTTCAAGCTGGTGATGTTCTACAACGCGGTATTCGCCGCCATCGCCACGCTCTGCCTCGTCAGCAAGTTCACGGCGTCCGTGAGACGGGAGCTTTACAACAGGTTGGTGGAGAATGTCAACACGGTCGCGCATTGCGTGTCTTTTCTCAACAACTGAACTGGCGTTATACGTTGTACGTAACGGGTTTATTTGGCCGTTTGACGAGGCAAAACCTTACCCAAGCTACACGAAGTGAGCTAAACTCCATTGCAAAGGCTTGCGCGTAACTCGTTTACAATGCATCTTAACTAAAAGAAAAAAAAATACGTTTAACACGGCCGCCATTCTGTAGCTTGGGATTTCAACGCATCTGCCTACCAGGCTAGAGAATAATGTCAAACTGCCAAAAAAGAGACTTGTTCGATGCACGATTTAAGCAACAGCTAGTGTATCCAATAGGGACGAATGTATTCTAATTTCCTCTTGGTTATAAGTAGCTAGCTAATAAGCTTGGACAGCCATAGATGAACGTTCCTTACGCAAAATAGTTATATTTTATAATTGAAATAGTGACATTGCAGTGGGAAATTCTACTTAAAACTCCAGTAAAGTCTGGATGTAAACGGTTATCTTGCCCACGGATGAACTGTTGTGAAAGAGTATTGTTGGTTCTGTAAAAGTGATAACGATTTTGGACTAACGCCTTCAAATGAGGACGCAGCTTTGTATCACAGTGAGAATATTTCCACGACTGACATCTCTCTGATATACAGCTTTGTCGGCATTTGAAGCCTGTAGCTCTAACGCCATAAGAGGCCTGTTAAAGGAAGAACCCATCGTGATATTGTAGCTGTGTCATGCGGCGCGGGTTCGCTCGAGGTTGGTTGTAATTGTAAGACTGGGGGAAGCGTATCAATAAGATAAGAACAATGAAACTATGAACTGAATAGTCTGTACGAGGATTTCTGGAAGGCCTAATGTATGCTTGATAATGAATGGGAACTGGACCAACAGTCGTTTTTTTAAAATGTAATGTAATTCACGCAACCTATCTACACTCCGTGAGCTCTTAAAAAAACCTTCGGATTTTAGAACCATTCTTCGGGTATTGACGATGACACGCGATCGTGATATGCGGTTCTGTTCTATTATCAACTTGCAAAACTTTTCGAAGTTACTGTAAAAAGTTATGTAGAGAATAACCATCAGCACAAAATAAACCTTACTGTAATAATATTACGCTTATTTATCTTTTTTAATTTAAATACAATTTGACTTTTTGTCATGATACAAATAAAACAAAATCAGCATTTTCGAATTCTTCCATCGTTAATTTATATAGGGAACACCCCGCCTTAACACACTACTTTTTTTTGGAAGTATATAGAGCTGTTATACTGTGTTTCCTTCTCTTGGGTATGTCAAATTATTTTTTTGGTCTGCTTCGCTTAATATTTTTTTAATGTACTTTTCGAAATCCTCGTTTCTTCTATAACTTGGTATTGAGCCTCATTAAATTTACAATCACCACATTTCTTGAAACTTTCAGCTTCTTTTAAAAAAAATATATACATTATAAATATAAACAATTTCCCGTTATTGGTTATTTACAGAAATACCCTATTTAAGTTGACTCCCCATAGAAATCAATTTTCGAAAAATAAACTAAATAAATAAGTAAGTGGTGGTTTTAACTGCTTTATATAAATCAATGAAAACACGAGTGCACTCTCCGCGTAATGAATCCATTGCTTTGCTAATAAGTCAAAAACACAATTGTCATTTTCTACTACACGAATCCTTCCGATTTCCCCCGAAACCCGAAGGTTTTTCTAAGAGCTCACGGATTGTATTACATTAAGGGGCTGTTTCACCATCCATTGATTAGCTTTAACTGACGGTTAAATGTGATGCCGTCTCCGTCTATTGGAACAAAACAAATGGAGACGGCATCACATTTAACCGTCAGTTAACACTAATCAATGGATGGTGAAACAGCCCCTAAGAGTATAGAGTCTTCATTTAGTTCATTGTTACAATTACAAAGTGAAAATGAAAGCATTTGTGTAGTGCAAATGTATTGACACAAAAAAAAAGCAAACAATAAAATGCTTTACTATACCTACTTAACCCACATCATGAAGTCTTTGATATTTCAATTAAAAATTCACGCATTTATAATCTTATTTTTATATTTTGATTCCTATTCCAATATTATTTATTGAATTTAATTTTATGAACTAACATTTTATTATTAAATAAAATTTTAAGTTTTTGAGAAAAGACATTAGTTAATAAATTGTTTTATGACCAATGAGACTGAATTTTGTTAAATAGGTGTGATCACTATGTGGAGATTATTTATTTTGTTATTTAAATATTGTATTCATCAAATGAAGATGTGGTTGGCTAAGAAATGGAATTTAGTTTTAATTGTTTAATGTAATGTGTGTTACTCTTTACTCTTTTTGCCATGACATTGTTATTATTTTGTGGTATGTTAATGAAATTATTTTATAAATTTATTTGTATATTTTGACACAAAATGATGCCACAAATTTACTTGTATTTTATTTTTAGTGCTTGCGTTAAGCAACATTCGTCACAAAGAACTATAAAAGACGTTATAAGACTGTTTTCGGTTAATACTTTGCTCAACCATTTTATTTTGAGGCTTCGATTCTCTAGTCGAGTGGAATCTCTTTTCGCCATGAAGGCGCTTCTTGTAGCAAGACATCAAACCTGTTTAACCTTATGTTGTGTATTAACATGCTAATCATATGCCATCATTACTAACTCATGTATGTGCACTTCTTTATAAAGGACTATGTTAAAATATGTAGTTGTAAAACATCTATGATTATACGTCGTTCTAGATTGCCCAAGGAAATGTATTTTGTAAATTCAGCAATAATAATTTCATAATAAAAATATATTATGATAAACTATATCACAATAAAGTAATTGTAAGCAACTATTTAGAATAGCCAAATAATTTTAATAACGAAGCAACTATTCTATATTCTATTATAGACTATAGTACAGGTGTGACAACTAAATGAGGCACTTTGCGACGGGTAGCGGAGTAGCGGATCATTGGATGAGCAGTGACAGTGCTACGAGGAGTAGTCGTCAGAATTGTAAGATAACTTAACAGACTCGACCTCTGCAGTGCCTCACTTGTTTGTTAGTACCTAATTACAAACATAGTCTACAAAGAAAGCCAGTGGTGCTACCAACTAAGTATTTCACAAAAATAAAGTATGTAGTTTACAAATCACGAGTTATATTTAGATCATTAAAAAGTAGGGTGTTGCTTATGTAAGTTTTGTGTGTGAATATTGTGTTGTGAATATTATTTTTAAAATTTTACTGTGTGCGTATTTTATACATTTTGTATTAACCTGTACCAAACGTTGAGATTGCATTTGAAAATAATACATTAATAAAAATTGAAGAACTGCTTTCATTTTACCCATCCAATCTTCAAGTCTCAGGGTAGGCACTCATTTGCTTCTTCTTTGCTTCATTTAGATATCATAACATAACAATATTAAAAAATAATCATCTCCCTAGTTAGCATATTAGGCGATAGCAATCAAATTATTCAGTCTCATTAGGTTATTACGATTGGCATTTTGTTAAGTTTTTTTTCGTTTTTTGTTGTTCAGATTCAAGTGGGTTGCAGATCTTTTTACAATACCAGAAGACAGCCCTTCACTGGACTTGTCGGCAATCAATCCTCGAGCATCAGCAGATTTGACCATGACTGAGAAGATAGATCAAGACAAGTTACAGTAATCAGGCAGTAGTCAGCGAAGCACACATGGCAAAATTTAGCAAGAGCACAATTCAGGCCAAATAAGGGCTAGCGTAGATACAACTTTTGCATCGACTAAACAGTTTATTCGATACAAAGTCGTATGTAGGGGAGACCGAGGAGAGTAGTGACAACGTCGATTTTTGGCAACTTAATAACTGCTAGCGAGCTCGCAACAGCACGCGATTGATAGTTCGAGACTTGAGACTTGAGCTCGTAAGTTAGCAAGCTCCAAAAAATCGACGTTGTCACTCTCTCCTCTTCTCTGTCACAACTCTCCTCGCGGTCTCCCCTATACGCTAGCCCTAAATTTGCGATCGTGTTACTTTCCATCTCAGTTAAATCGCGCGAAAGCTGCGCAAAGCATCCTTGAGGTTGAGGCTAAGAGACTTATTTGCTACGGATTGTGAATAGGGACTGAAGGCTTTGGCCAACGCTTATGGCCACAGCCTCGCGGTCTGAGGGATCTCGCGCATCGAATGTTTCGTTTTAGGGTTCCGTAGTTAAAATGGTAGACACGGAATTACTATAGTTTCGTCCATATATGACAGAAATTTTACTCCAGAAAAACTATCAAGAGGTAGGTATGTTTTTTTTGTAGTTAAAACACTGAAAATAAAATTGGTTTAAACAATATAGGTCTTATTTTCGGAGATAATGTAGAAAAAACTGCTCTCACACAAGATGACATATCTGCCACGATTTTTTCTATGAAACTCTTCTAGATGTTAACGGCTTGCAATTATTATTGCTAAATTGAAAATACAAACTGAAATATAGATGCACAGAGAAACCAGAAAAATAAGACCATCACTGGGAATCGAACCCAGGTCCTCGGTATTCCGTACCGCGTGCTATACCGCTACACCACTGATGGTCAACGGTACCGACACGAATTTTCCCTATGCACCTCATATCTCAGCTTGTTTGTTTCTTATTTAGCCACTTAAGCAGTGACGCTAGCGACATCTATGCCGTAGCCCTCATCGAGAAACTTTTTCGGCACTCCATTGGAACTAACCGCTCACCCGGACAAGAGATATCGTTACTAAGCAATCAAATTAAGATTGGTTTTTTGGAATCTTTTTGTATTTAATTATTATTGCTGTAGTAACAATTTCATTTGGACTGCAAAACTTCATTATGTGAGGTTTTAACACTCAATTGTGAGGTTTGTTTTACTCTATTGATATAGGGTTGCCATACGTCCCGGTACGCCGGGACATGTCCAGATTTGAAGCATGGTGTCCTGGCCGATAAGCAAATTAATTGTCCGGGTTTAAAAATCATAGTTATTTAGTAGGGGGCTGGACTTGGTAAATAATAATATATAAACACGACTAACTAGCTAAGCTATTACATAGCCGATAACGTGCATTTTCCGCTTTGTAGCGAAAAACGCCTACAAACGGAGAACCAGACTGGCGGATTGCCGTCATTAAATGACTGTGTTAAAAGTTGTTTTGTGTTAAGGCAAGGACTAAACCTTTAAAGTTACTTATTGTTACAATAAAAGTTCTTTTTTTCCTATACCTTTACTACTTTTTAGGGTTTCGTATCCAAAGGGTGTCAACAGAACCCTATTACTGAGACTCCGCTGTCTCTGTCTGTCTGTCCGTCTGTCACAGGGCTCTAACTCTTGAGCGTAATAGCTAGGCACTTGAAATTTTCACAGATAATGTATTACAGTGGCCGCAACAACAACAAATACTAAAAATAAAATAAAGTTACAAATTAGTTCATACAAGAAACGTTTTCGCGCATTTTGATTGCTAGGCTGCCAAGACGACGCCAGTTGGCTAGGGGCAACACCCGTGATATGTTGTTTAATGTTTAACTACTTATCAATTTGCGATTTTAGTAGTGCTATTTTATAAAACCTTCGATAATTATAATAATTGCCTCTAAGACTGTTTTTTTTTTTGTTCAGCATTAAGACTAAATAACAATTTATGATCCACAAACCTCCGACACACCACACACTTCACAAAGCCAACTTCAATAAAGCACTCACAGCTGCTGTATTTAATTTTTTTTACACTAAAAAATGTCCGTTATAATTCATAACTCTTACATATAATACTAGTACTATAAATTACAAGTAACACTATTTATTTACAAGGTAATTTTAAAATCAGGTAAGATTTATTCACTAATTCATAATAAGTAGTTCGGCCGAATGAGGGCTATAATGAATTCGCCGCTAGAGGCGCTAGTGTAGCGTGAGGCTGTCCGAAATGTCAAATCTCATAGGTTTGGGTAAGCTACGCGGGTTGAAATAATAAGATTTTTTAATATTTGCATAACCTGAAATTAATTATGAATATTAATTACAAATTAATGTCTGTGTTTTGAGACAGTTTTGTCTTCGGAAAGTTAACAACGGACTTAGAACCTGTGGTTGCTGAATATTTTTGGTACTTTTAAGGTGTTTTAAATATGATTTACTCTAAACCTTTTTTTAACCCCGTAATAAGACTAAAGCCACACTTAAAACCTCACGCAAAGTCCGCCACTAGTGAACAAAAACGAACCCTCAATAAAGCACTCAGCCGCTTATTTTTTTTTTTACACTAGTAAATGCCGTATTTCATACTAAGACACCATTTATTTACAAGGTCAAATTTAAAATTGTTCTTTATTCACTAATTCGCCTAAGAGCCGTTCGGCCGAATGAGCCTCTAGCGGCGAATTCATTCGCGATAGCCCTCATTATGTTTGTTCAGGTGGAATTAAATAATTTAAATAAAATATTAAATATTTCAACAGTGGATATCTTCACCTGATTGAGCTGAAATTTTGCATGCATGTATAAATCCGATGACAATGCAATATTATTATGACGTAGAGCTGATCTGATGATGAAGTTAGCCATAGGCCATAGGAACCCATGGCCATAGGAACTCTGTAATAAAACGACACAACCGCATCGATTTTGGTGTCATTTGATTCGTCTTGACGACTACCTACTTTGGTAACCAGGGGCAAAAAGTACCGCCAGCAAAAAAGCTTGTATTAGATTTTTTTACAAAAAAATATTACTGAACTATTTGTTTTTAAAACATTGTACGGAGGTGCGGAACCCTTCATGCGCGAGTCGCTCGCACTCGCACTTGACCGATTTTTCTTTAAATGTCCCGGTCTAAGTCCCCACACACTTATGGCAACCCTATATTAATAATATGTTGTTTTGCACTATCAGATGCCTCACAAAATCCATTATACCTAAGTCTTGCCCTGCCACTGATAGGGCCAATTTGAATATACATCTTTTGATTGATGTACCTGTCTCTACTCTCTGTACAGCAGGGTTTCTCAAACTTATGGCTCCACGTACCCCTGTTAAAGTTTCTAGACAACAAGGAACTCAGTTATCAGTTTCAGAAACAAGTGCTATCCTGGGCCACAGTTTTCTTTCTTTAACCTATTATATAAAAACTTGTGCAAATGTGTAAATTAAAATTGTTGTTTTAAAAAGACAAGTTAGACAAGTACAGATTTGTTTATTGTTTTTCATGTAGTGTATGAGGACTTTTTTCCTTGTGTGCTCAGCTTAATTAGGTTTAAAAAGTTATAAGGTTATACCCTTCACAATTTCAAAGAAGGGATGAGTCTTGTAAAAATGATAATAACAAATTTGTACAAATGTTTCCAATCTGTGATGCTTATTTGTATTTGTAGAAGTAAGTTTTTTTTTACCAAGTTTTTAAAGGTTATGACATTTCAATATTTTATACACATAAATTCATAAACTCATATTATTAAGAGGCAGATGTTTTATTATCATCTTCATCAGTTACAGTTTTAATGGTCATGTATAATTTTCCACATTTCCTTCCATTCGCCTTTACAATGAGCCTTCGCGCATTGCTTCTAACAACCTCCAGGCTCTGACTGCTGTTTAGACCTAGAATAAATCCCAGGTTTATGATGTCATTCACATCTCGAACTTGCATGGAATCCTCAGCTCCACTAGTTACAACTATGTTTTTTGATTTACCTACAGCATGGTAGTTGTGTGCAGTGCTTATGATGTTTTTCCTGGCTGTCGAGTCTCTTATGGCTGGTGAGTACATAAGTTCAAAGAAAATACCGCGCTCCACAGCTTGACGGTACAGTTTACGGCTAACTTTGAAAGGTATTCTGTTCGAAGGATCAAAAGTTATTACATCTATATCTAAAGTTCCACAAGCATATTGGAATGCCTGCAATGTTTTTGGGATGACAGCAATAATATCATAATTTTTAAGATTTTCAGAACGATTAATCTTATGAGCGATACTGGATTCTGTAAACTCGATTGTGACTCGTTGTAGGATATTCAAATTAGTCTTTTCAAGGACGTCTCTAGGAATTTCTACCAGAGCAGGAATATAATCTTGATTTTCTCTAGTTTCACCTTTTTTTTTCTTCTTTTTCGGTTCTTCATCAGGTTCCTCAACAAGCGTGTTGATAGCTACAGTGTTATAACCAAGCCTTTCCAAAAAATGCAATTTGCTGAAGTCGTATTTCTTACTAACCGATAGATCACAAAATCCCCAGTTTTTAAATGATGCCATATCGACGTCGTTTTGTAGAATCAAAATTGTATTTTGAGTTCTTTAAATTTCCGAAATAAAAGTAAACAAAACCAATCAAACTTGCTCAGCCAGCTCGTTCGTCAATTTCGAGTTTTGATTGAATTGACATATCAATTATAGGTTACAGTTAGAACAAGACGTTTCATTTTAAGCAAGCAAAACAATGTGACCTTGTACGTCGTCCGCCGTATGGAGTGCTAGGAAGGGAGTGTTACAAAACCTTTCACGTTTACGTATAAAATAAAGTGAAACATTTATTTTACAAAATTTTAGTCAAATTTGTTTACAGTAAAGAGCGGTAATTTGTAACCTTTTTGTTGAGTGATGAATGATAAGTGAGGTAACCTAAATTAAAAGGTAACTTTATATTTGAATCGGAACGTTTAGCGGAAATGTCACTGTCAAACTTTTGTCGTTCCCTTTTCCAAACAGCTGGCTTGTTAAGTTCAGAAATGGTAACCAATGTCAGTGCAACCTTAGCTATCGATTTCCAAAATCGATAAAAATAAGAATGTTATTATTAGAAATTTGAATAGTTCCCCCTAATGGAATCCAACCTCTTTACTACTATTTGTTGAAATATGCCAAAGAGTAAGTACCTATGTAGAAAAAATATGCGTTTGACAGCAAACCAAATCTGTTATTATTCGTAATTTACAAGAGTATAATGAAATGAAAGTTGTTGTTTAATTATTAATTTAGTGTTTTGGCATTTGAAAATAATGGGTGTTCGTATAGTAATTGCAGGAGAGTCACATTGCGAAAAATTTGCTCAAATAACTTTGGTGGCAGATCATCTTTCACAAACTCTACCTAACTTTTGCTATGAACGAATAGAAAAGCCAGTGATAGAATGGGAAGTAAGTTTTGTTTCCGTATTTAATAATGCATTTGAAGTTATTTTATCTTACATAAATCTTTACAATTTCTAATGTTTTACTGGTGTAGGGCTGGCTTTCCAAAATTAATCAAAAGTATAAATGGCACCACATTGGATCTCCTCTTGTTTGGAAAGAACTTTTAATGAAAGGTAGTAAACCCTATTACATAGGAGGGACATCGGAATTCCTGGATTATTGCCATTCGTATTACCAATTTGATTACTTCTTGGCTAATTCGAAATTCGAGGGTCTGCTTGAAAACTACTCTCAATATCGTAATAAAATAAAAAGCGATCAACGCACACAAGAAGTAAAACGCATGAGTCGTGAAAAAGTAGAAGAAAACTTGTCAAAAAATGAATACGTAGTGTGCATTTCGGGTGCTCGTAATCCTTTAACAATGCATATAATATCTGAATTACTTGAATTGTCTGTTGGTGATAAAAGCATTTCAAAGATATACATTTTCGACGATGAATGTTCCAATGATTGCTTGGAGCTTATTGAACGTGAATGTGGTTATATTGGTACTAATTATCCCGGAAAAGTAGTAAAATATATTGAAAAAATTGGTGTTGCTCTCACTCACTCTGATTTATTTATTATTATGGATCACATTCCTTTCGAGTAAGTTACTTTATTTATTAGAATTATTTTGCACCACTCGAGATTTTTTGTGTATTAAATTTGTTCTAAATTGTGTTCTAGCTTGAATGCACCTATTGGAGATTGGTTACATGCCAACAAGAGGGTCATGGAAAATTTGTCTCTCATGATTAATGCGTCTGCTAAACGGGACATGTATATTTTACTGCCAAATCTTGGCCCAGCGTGTTATAATGCAACTATACTAACCCATTCAGTTAACAACATTAACAAGAACAACATTGTGGTTGCGACCTCTGATTTAGGTTTAGAAGTGGCTCCGGTAATAGCAGAAATTGCTGAGGTGTCTATGAGAAACATGTTCTGTCCACCAGTATGGGGATTCGTAGGAATCAATCACTTGGTTGATATTAGAACTACGGTACATAAATATAATAAATTTGAGCCATACAGAAGATATACGAAGGTTAACAATTCGACCCTCAACATCGGAAGTCTTAAACCCGAAATACGAACCATGGAGTACTTGTTGTTCTTTGACGAGACATTATGGGCCAAAGTATTAGAGAAAAGAGTAAGTTCTTGTAAAATACTTAATTTATGAATCATTTTTTTATGTCAGAGAAGCTGCAGGGAAAGAGATTTGTTGAACAAAAAATAACGAGATGTGATGGTTTGAATTTTATGTGGTTAACTGTTAAACAAGTCACCCTAGCTACTACGATGCCATTTAAGGATTGTATTATTTACTTTACAGAAAGAAGTCTCTGAGAAACAGATCCCCTTGAATAAAGCCATTAGCCTCGTTAATGTTGCAAAGTTGTGGCTTTTCGGTCCTCAACCTGATGAAATTGTGAGTCTGGGAACTCAATGCAATGGTAAATAAATATACCTAACTACTTCAGTGTCTGATAACAATTTAAATTAAGTATGTGTTTTAAGTCAGTACATTCAGTCTTAAAACAAGTAAATATGTTTTAGGTACATTTGGATTGAATTTTGATGGCGTTTTTTCACAGCCATGTCAATTTGTGAATGGACAGTGGATACCGGCAATAAATTACTTATTGCCGCGAGATTCTCAAATGAAACTACCCTATTTAGAACAAATGGCTGAATTTTGCATGCATTTGGAATCAAACGAATTGCCTAAAATAGTTCCTCACTATCCATGTACATGTAAACCGAAATTAGTTAAAAAGAAAGGTGTTTGGGGTTTTAAACAAAAAACTTAATATTTTTTGTTATCTTAGGACACCAGGTTCATTTTTAAACAAATAACACGTAGATAGTCACCAAAATATGCAACAATCGATATAACATTTCGATTGTAATGTACTTGATCGGTTCGTATTTCTGAACGTTATCACAACAAGTCTAGTCGTTTCGTTTTGTTCAGCAGGGCTACTACGAAACTCGAAGTTCGTGTCGTTCGGTCACTCTTACACTTACACCATTTAATAAAAGAGCGAGAGAGACGGTTCGATACGAACTTCGTCTTTCGAGCTTCGTAGTAGCCCTGCTGCTTGGCATTCGCTCGCAGTACAGTAAGTATACACAGACAGACTAGCTAGCTGCTACTAGCTAGTGCAAAACGAAACGTTGTAGGGATTTGACGGGTTTCGCGTTCCGCGGAGAGATGTTATGACGTGCAGCAACTGTCTTTGTTTAAACAACATTCGTATAGTTTTAGAGAAGATCATTAGTTAAAATGATGTGAGATGGTATTTAGTATGATGTGATACGCTGCGGTATTGCGACATGAATTTTTCCAAAGCATGACCGTGCCAATAGGAGTTATTAGCATAGTTAGGATTTCGTATTGGTTAAGTTGTGTGAATGTTGTGCCAATAATGAGATAGTGGAGTGTTGTGATGTGGTTTGGGGACATGCGGGGGGTGGTTTGGGTGGCGTGGGTCGCGGCGGCGGTGGCGGCGGCGGCGGCCAGCCCGCTGGAGCCCGAGGTGCCCGCGGCGCGAGGTGAGAGGAAGAACCTTGCCACCTACGCTTGCCGCCTGCCCGCCTGTCTGATCGTGCTCGCTCTTACTAACGTTGCATGCGCTACTGCACAATTCACACAATAACTTTTTTTGTCATTGACACTGATTTTATCAAAGCTGCTTTGAATTTTTTTATGTTAGTTATGTTTTGTTTCAATAAAATGAAATCTTATGATACAAGGCATTTGGTTTATTTATTAGTTGATGATAACATAATTATTTTCAATACTCAAATTTCACTCATCCATCAGAATATTGACAGGAATGCTTATTGTTAATTTTTCAATACCTAGTGTTTTGGAAATTTCACTGTACATACAAAATGTTGTCTTGTTATCATATTCTATATAATAATTTCGTCATTAGACTTGTATTAGTCAATCCGAGTCGAGTAGGCGGAAAATTCGGATTATTATTTTCAATATAAACTTGAATAAATTACTAAGTATATAATGGCGTTGCGAAGTTGTCAAAGTCATTCAAAGTGGCGTTAAATCACGTGTCACAGGTGTCACAGGTTTGCAATTGTGAGTCGATCGTCGATTTCATCAGATCGATCGTACAGACGAAATAAGGTCTAAATTATGAGACAGACATCATAGTTATTTGGGCAAGTAAGATTCTAACTAGAGAAATACCCGTACGTTAGCTGTGAAAGTACTTTTGATAACTGAATATAAGTCAGATTTTCGATAAGTTGGTACGACAGTCTTTACACTGGCAAAAATGTAAACATGTTATTATGAGTCTAACATTTTACAGCGAAGCCATCTAGTTATTATTATTGTATGGATGAGGGATTTACAAAATCTAATGTTTTTTAGTTACAATAACGTTGAACAGTCCTAAGAAAGCTTTTTCTAAATAAACAAAAATAAATGCAGGTTCCAAGAATCCCTTTAAAACTTAAACTGAAAATAGTCAGCCTAATGATTATTTTCCAAGCCACTAAATGATAAATTTAGTACTTGTTAGTTTATGTCAGCTGTAGCTTACTTATCTTATAGCCTGGCTTTAATCCTAAAAGAAAAAGTATGCATGCAACATAATGAAGTGATTAACAAACCTGTGCATGTTAATGTGAAAAGGCTTTGATATTAGTGAATGATGCCTCTTTTATCCTAGTGCCCGTACAGTAGAATTCGTAAACTTTTGAGCAAAAATTTGATTAAAAATATCTGAACACGCTTCTATGCCATTAACAATAGTTGTGTTCACATATTTTTGATCAAATTTTTGCTCAGAAGTTTAAGAACTCGACTGTACACATGGTTGTATTTTAAGCGTAGTAAGCATAAGGGCTTATTGTACTGTATGGATACATAAAGCTTTAATAATAATAATAAGCATACATTGCGCTACGAAAAGTATTAAGCTGGCTAAAGTAATTTCAGGGGTCTGACTATATAGAAACAAAATAGCTTAATTTACTAGACGGTGCATTATCCAAGTACAGCAATTAGACAAGCAGTAAATATTTAATAGGGCAACCGTAATTACATAGAGTTGTTACAGTGCCATGACACTGGTATCTGGAATAAATTATCTGTTTGGTACTAATACTCTAAATCTCTAAATTGGTACTAATAAATGAATTAATTACTAATATTATTAACATTGCTTCATACTTTCAAGAAAGAAACTACCTGAGTCCTCTACACTAGGCCAGGTCTGTCTTGTAGATTGACTCTATAGACAGGAGTTACTTTTGATCTTAAGCGAAAAGACATAAAGACCAAAGAAAAAGAAAATGGGTGAACTAAATATTTCCATACAAAATTTTAATGAATGAAGACAATCTAGAGAGTGGTTAGATATAGACACATAGATGTACATAAGGTGCAACATCTTGCTGTGAGTGTGCATTGCCATACATTTTATTACTGACCTCACACTTGTTACAAATACTCATAAATTAATAAATTTTGTTGTATACCTTATACACTGACATGTCCACTTGTCTCCCTTTGTTACAATGCATGATCATAAGATAAGTAACTTCAACCTGATTCAATAAATTATAAGTAACTTTGTTGAAATCCACCAATATTTTGCTTGGGTTTAAGGTGTGAAAAACTGAAATGCTGCAGAAATCTTGTCACATGCCCAGGGCCGTCTTTATAAAATAAAATAAATAAGTAAATAAATATCACGGGACATTTTTTTTTTAATTCGACTGGATGGCAAACAAGCAAGTGGGTCTCCTGATGGTAAGAGATCACCACCGCCCATAAACATCTGCAACACTAGGGTTATTGCAGATGCATTGCCAACCTAGAGGCCTAAGATGGGATACCTCAAGTGCCAGTAATTTCGCCGGCTGTCTTACTCTCCACGCCGAAACACAACAATGCAAGCACTGCTGCTTCAAGGCAGGATTAGCGAGCAAGATGGTGGTAGCAATCTGGGCGGACCTTGCACAAGGTCCTACCACCTGCAATTATACAATTCACACCAATTGATCTAGTCCCAAAGTAAGCTTAGCATAGCTTGTGTTATGGGTACTAAGCAACGGATAAATATAATTATATAGAAAGATACATACTTAAATACATATTAAGCACCCAAGACCCGAGAACAAACATTCATATTTTTCATACAAATATCTGCCCCGACACGGGAATTGAACCCGGGACCTCAAGCTTCGTAGTCAGGTTCTCTAACCACTAGGCCATCTAGGTCAACATTCACCTATTAGAGGCCCTGGGCACAACATGCTGCATTAGGTAAGCCTGATTTTTCAGGGTGAGAGTGGAGTAGCTATCGGTTATCGTTTGGTAATGAATGGAGTAGGGACTACAGGGCCCCAATGCATTGTGGAGCCCTGCGCACATGCCCAGTGTGCCCAATAGGGAAGAGGGGCCTGCACATGCCATTGTTTGACTAGACTGCCCTCTAGGAATTTGTCAACTGATGGTACCCGTTGACCATCAGTGGTGTAGCGGTATAGCACGCGGTACGGATTACCGAGGACCTGGGTTCGATTCCCAGTGATGGTCTTATTTTTCTGTTTTTTCTGTGCATCTATATTTCAGTTTGTATTTTCAATTTTAGTAGTAATTGTGTTTCGTGTTTAATTTAATACAATGATTTTTGTCTGTGACATTTTAAGTGTTGACGCCGTTTGCTTCAGTTGGTTAAAAAATATGAAAATAAAAAATAAGAGTGTAGTTGAGTGAGAGTAATGTTGAGAAAAATAATATGGTTAGTTTGGTGTTTCTTTAAATTTTTACTGATCAGTATGACATTTGTATTCTTTGGCAACAGATGCGTGTTCAGGTGTTGTAAGCTTTGCGGGTGAATTTGTAGAGAGTTGAAACATATTATTATTTTTCATCACACTTGCTCGTAAACAGTGTCGTAACATGCAGGCTACCTTGCTTGCAACCCCCCAAATAAAACCCTCGACCTTAATGTGCTTGTCATGAAACCCGTGGTCGGTAAATGAGTCATTGCGCGTACAAATTTTCTTGTCATGAAGCCCAAGGTCGGTAAATGAGTCAGTGCCCGTACTGATGGTGCTGCGCGCGCTCCTGCTGCAGGACCAGCACACGCACGCTGCGGCGCATGCTGCGGGAGGGGGAGGGGAGGGCGAAGCTACCAAGAGCGCAGCTTAAGGTATCGCCAATATTTGGAACAATTATATTTTTTAACATTGTATATCGCAACATCGACTCATTAAAGCCCTCGGTCTTCGACTTCGGGCTTATTAGAATCTCGTTCGTAATTTCTTATTTACCGCCCTTAAGAGTCAATCTACTATTGTGTGGTGTTTGTGATACTTGGGCTTGTGTGACATATGTATTGTTTTATGTGGAAGAGGAGGAGGGTGGGTTCTGCATGTTAACATACATATACTTCGCACACACGTAGCTATAGTTGGTAGTGCAGAAGCAAGGTAAAACTTGTAGTTTATTGATATGGATCTCCTCCTAATCATGGGAGTTAAAAGCGCTAGTTCTCCAATGGGAGAGTCTGGTCTGGACTCAATAGTGGAAGTTTTGCTGAAGTTGAAGGGCTAGTTATTACTCACTAACAAAAAACGAATTTTATCAGGTCTACTCATTTCCCGACAGGGATCCTCGAATTCTTTAGCAGTGTGATTCGTTAGCCGGCTTCCTTCTTATCATTATCAAGCCCCGAACACAACCACGCCACGGTACTTCGCTACATATCCTTCAAACTACCTGAACCTAACTAGGTACTAAGACGTCTTAAATTGGTCTAGCGGGAGTACACGACGGTCTAATGACGGACGATCGCTTTATTTGGCTTGGAGGTCGGCCGCAAATCCGCACAAATTGCTCCCAGAGACGATAATCTGGCAGCTATCGGTGGCCCGGTCTCACCCGCCGGGAGGATGCCCGGCTGCCACCGTGCCACGATTTAACGCGCGCATTAGCTCCCGCTACGCTAAGGAATGTTCTCATTTTCTTCTAATCGGGCTACATTGAGTATTTTCGGATTTCAATTTGTTCTGGTGTCGTTAAGGAAATCGCTTAGTTATTGCGGCCGGATTTCGGCTCAGTATAAATTGTTTGAGAATAAAAGCGCAGATGGTAAATCACTCGGGGTAACGATTGATGCCGATCGCTTTTGCCGCACGCGTGGAATGGCTTTTAGGGAAACCTTAAAATACCACTCAAGTTATTGACATTCATTAAGTCTGTAAACTACGAAACAGTGTTTTCAGTTGCTTGCGTAATAAGCATGCCCGTTTCTAAAACAGGTTAAGCAACATTGGTCTACTCAGCTGAATCTAATTTAGAAATTGTCGCCAGCAGATTTTAGCCTTCGCCGAAAAATTTGCTAGCATTTTTGTCACGCGTTGTCATCGGATTTCAAAGTTCATAAAGTGTATCCTAAGTTGATGAAGTTTGTTTTTCTGGCCGGTCGATCCACGAACAATTTGTTGCGTGACTCAATTTTAGTCCCTGAGTTAGGCCCTGACGTCTGATCAGTATGCGTGACGTAGCAGGCAATAGCTCCGCAGCTGGGTTCCGTAAGTGATGGCCTGAACAAATTACTGTGCTTCGCAGTATCTTCACATTTGATCACACCACACCACACCACTCTTTAAACTAGTTACGTAGTTATGAAATTTAAAACTACTACACAAATTAAAATACAATCTTGTATAACATTAACAGATCTATTGACTGACTCGTCCTAAACCAAGTCGCATATTTCCGGAACCTATGTAGACACTTATAACAACAATACCTTCTCCTCGCAGGTACTTGCGTCGCGGTATTTTTAATGCAGAAAGCGTACGTGTGTCGAATTGCTTTCCTCATAAAATTTTCATATTCTCATACATCGCGTGTCACGACCTGAAAGGGAAGTGTTGTGTGGTGAGATTTTACTAATGAATAAGGCAGGTCGCTTCCTGGGATGGGTGACTTGATGCGGGCGTAATTAATCTTTATGACAGCTTTATCAAAGGGTATGGAGGTCATACGGAAAGTGATCGATACACTTGACCGTATCACAGATATGTCCGCAACGAACGAAGCACCTACAGAGACTGCGTGTGGACCATGATTTTAAACATCAAGTAAAGAAACGAGGCAGGGCAGGTTTTGTATCTGCTCGCTTTGCATATCATACAAATACGGTATCACAACCTCAAAGTACTTGGCGTAACGTCCGATAGGTTTACTGTTTGCTATCTAAGTACTAATAAATAAAATAAGGAACTAGTTTTTCCTATTTAGGCGCGCAGCACCCGTGTCACAACCCGTGTTGAGCCGCGTACCGGATACTTGACAGCCATTTTTTTTTAATTGTCTAGATTCCTGTCCAGCTGTGGTGTAGGGGTTATAGCACGCAGCACGGATTGCTGAGGACCTGGGTTCGATTCCCAGCGCTGGTCTCTTTTTCTGGTTTTTCTGTGCATCCATGTCTCAGTTTGTATTTTCGATATGGTTTCACGGGATACCCGTAAAAGGAACAAATTTGGAGTTGAAATAAAAAATACAAAAATACTCCAAAAAACCAATCATAATACCTACATACAGTTGACTAGCTCTATATTATGTAATGTGCGACTTAAGCTAAGGAAAAGTCAACCTGAGAAGATAGAATAGGTAAGTAGCTCCACGTCTAATGGTAACTTAAAAATCTCGCTTGGCATTGAGCATTTCTACATCTTCTCTAAGATTATCTAGTCAAAGCATCAAATACCTATTTTGAACTGTTGTAACGTTATGGCACAGCCATTGTGGACGGATGCAAAGCAGCGCGGGCGCAGACACATCGGTTGCATAACAAGCGGCATCCGGCTAACGGGACCACGGAGGCATATCCAGACTAGCTCATACAATTTTATTCGTACAATGAAATCATCTACGTACATAAATACGACTTAGGATCGCGTTGATTTTTTGCTTGAGTTGGGCTATTTTCCTTCCGTTCAATAACGTAGTGTATTTTCTATTTTTTAATGAGAAACTCGACATAATCGAACATGCTCACAATATTTTACGACCATTTGTTGAGAAATGCGACCTGTAAAGGAGAACAAACTGAAACGGAGACGCTGCGCTTCGCGCTTTCTTGGTTAACTCCTTACCAACGTTCTAATACCGGGAACTTATCGAGGTTAGTGTCTTGTATCTGTCAATAAAATTCGATATTCTATCGTGTTGGTATGGCAGACGCAGAGCCAATCATCCGAGTGGTTAACATACAGTGTAATTCAATCGCTCAAAACGTTCAAAGGTACCACGGAGAACTAAGGGAACGGCTCAAGTAACTAACAATGTACCGACATCGCAGATAACAGGCAATAAAAATCTCACGGAACTTCCTTATTTCATCACTCTGCATCACGAAACATGACTAAAACATAAAGTAGCCGGTGAGTTCATTTTCGTGCGGGCACAGCGCCTGTGACCGATCAGACAATACCCTTGACGGATGCAGCGATACCAACTATCCAGCTAGACGATAGACGAACTGTTTATTGAGAAAGGTCAATTAGTATGCCGGTCACTCGAACGGGTTCCGGTTTTAGCAAAAATAATTATTAATTTAATTATGTATGATGTCATTATGTTCATCACGCCAAAGATACGCATAACGTAATACATATAGAGAATATGAAGTTGTTTACTTACGTTATTTACATAGTTTATTTATAATGGCACTTGGACCAAGATAGCATGCAAAAATTACATGTGTATGGTGAATGTTGTTTTTAAACCCCGACGCAAAAAGAGGGGTGTTATAAGTTTGACCGCTATGTGTGTCTGTCTGTGGCACTGTAGCTCTTAACTTGGTGAACCGATTTAAATGCGTTTTTTTATTTGAAAGCAGGTTTTTTTTAGCGATGGTTCTTGGACATGTTTTATCAGAATCGGTTCAGCCGTTTTTGAAATATTGAACTTTGAAGTGACAATGTCGGGGGTTTTCCAACTGTTTGTTGGTTATGTTATAGAATAATTTAATGCTTTAAACACGCCAACTGAATGTTGGTATGATATGAATCTACGTGGAACGTATTTAATCTAGTTATATCAAGAATTTTCGATGAAAAATAGTCTAGTATAGTCAGAAATATACAAATAAACTCTCATGCTGGCCTAATAAAAGTAAAATAAATAAAGTAAACAACTTTAAGTACCTTTATGCGCGTGCTCGTACCTAAAACCACCTTTATTAATTAGTTTTAAAGAATTTTCACTAAGTACAAAAATCAATCGACTTGACGACAATAAGCGGCCTTGTTCTATTTTTTGCCAATTGTGAACAACATTTGCAATAGGTAGTACGATACGGGAGGACCATACAAAAGGAAATTTACATCAGAAATTTCAATCGCCTTGACTTTGCGATTTGTAGACAGCAATGTAACGGCGGATGACTTAATTTGATTTAGGTTGTACCTCCGTCGTATTTATGCCATTGTTAGTGAAGTTTTAATTTAGGTGCCATGAAAGCCTCCTCCAACTAGCAAAGCAACTGCATGTAGTCCCTTGATGTAAATTAGGGTGCTACTGTGCCCTGTGGAATGGCTGCGTGTTATTGTTACATGCAGCTCTGTAATTGATTCATAATCGTCGAGTACGGAAAGCGCAGACCGCAATTCCTGTCGGTGTCCGCGTCCGGATAACTGGTTTCCAGTAGGGGGCAATCGCGAATCTCATTAGGCGCCGGTAAATGACTGCAATGACTGGCCGACACCAGCTCGCCTTGTATATTACATTAGAGCCACGACGCTGTCCCGAAAAGGTTTTAGATTGCTGTTTGCATACGTAAATCGGCTGTTTCGTTGCAGTAACTACTCTTGAGTTGCTTCGCTAAAGTTTTAATGCAAAAAGCGTGTAAGCTTGTATTGTGTGTAAAGTTTCGTGAGCAAAATTAGTGCATCCTTCCAAATAATGAGGTGGAATGGATATAACGGTAGGCAGAGTTCTCTAGCAAATAGAAAGGAGGAGGATGCCTTGTAGAAAATAGGATTTTTTGGATCTGCCGCGAAGATGGAATTTCCTTAGTTATGAGGTGTTAGAAAACGCTGTTTGAGGACGGTCAGTGAGTGGGTGTGCCGTTAGGCTAGTTTTTACACATGGCCGGGCACGGACCGGCTACGGACTGGTTGAACTCAATTTGGACGGGTACCTACAAGTTGTTGACAGATCTATTTTTATAAAATAAGCGGGTTTGCGTTGCGTTGCGTGTGAATTGTTAAGAGATATGTTTAACGTAAAGGTCTTCATTAAAATTCAGGTTATGAGTTTATCAAATTCCTTGAATTTTCATAGTCGCAAACGAATGTGAAAAGTCACAAGCTCTGGTTTAACAATGACGCCGGCATCGTCTCTTTACCTTGACTGTGAACTTAATTTAGAACTAGCTGCACATTTTACAGTATCGTTATAAAACTAATTGACAGAGGTACCTATAACTAGCAATTCGTTTCAGTTTGCATCCGCTGCTCAGCACTCTACTGCAATCATACCGCTGCTATCCCCGGGTAATTAACGAGAGAGCTTGTTGCCAGGATGGTTGGATACTTAAACCAACGCAGACCTTTGAATAGCGCCATAGATTAAATAACAGAGCTCGTCTGCGTTCACTCTGAATAAACTTTCCTAGGAGCCGTAGTTTCGCAAAGAAGCCAGTCTAGAATTAATAACAAAATTGTAGTTTAGACATCAACCTACGAATAATAATTATTCGTAGACATCAACATCCCCAGGGACTAGTTTCATTGATCAATATACGCGTGTTTGTAGCTATTCGGAATATTTGTAAACGCTTCAATGACATCATTAATATTTATATATATAAGCCCGAAATTATATAAAGCCATTTGCCTTAACTTTATATTATTTGCGTACATTTTTAAGGTAAAAACGTCGTTTAACACTTGGTTAAGTCGAGCTACGGCGCTTTAGGAGCTTGTTAGTATGAACAAAGACCTGGGGACATCAAACGACCAAATTATTACGCTCCCCTGCCACTCGTTCCGACGTCGTGTTGTCTCGTTTCATTTATGATCAACTTAACTGTAAGGTTACTTGTACAGTTAGATGTTCTGCTGCATTGAGGAGCTTAGAGCAAAACGGACGCGGAAGCGGATCTCTTGTAACGATGCAGTACGTGGTTATACGTAGGTACTTATGGTATGATAAGCAACAATGGCGAAGGCGGTGAAACTGGAGATACTTTTAAATAATGTTAAGTTTAGGTACAACACCTATGTAGTTCAATATGTAACATGAATAAGATTTCTGTAATTTTTAATACGACTCCAAGATTTTTGCTCACTGTCCTTTTTGTTGATTGTACCTACCTGCATTGTCATCCAAACTGCAATTCAAATATCAAATCGTGATCAAATCGATGCCATTAACCGTGTTGTACAGTCAAGGGCAAAGATATCGACACGGCCAAAGTTACAAAAATGTATACCTATACGACTTCATGCACTTAACATTAAGGCCGTGTATACATATTTTTGCAACTTTGGCCGTGTCGATATCTTTGCCCTTGACTGTACCTACCAAATTTTGACATTATTCATTGCAATTAGACATTGGTAACTTAACCTGTCCTCTCCCAGAGGCACAAATTTGTGCCCAAATTCCTTTGATCCTGTTATCCTGGGAGATGACAGATTAATGCAATCCTGCAATATGACTAAGTGAACACCACAATATAGTAAGCAGTACAGAAAACATAAACAAAAATTATATACTTTCTAGTTTTATTTTTGTCAGCAAAATTTATATTATTTGAGACAAGAAAAACTAAATTTTATTCGAAAAATGGTTAGTTAGTGAGGTGTCGTAGGATCTGGAGACTCTACGACACTACCTAGGGTAGTTATTTCTCAGCAAGCTAGATGTGGGTGTAGTCAACTAAATTATACGTAAACTCATGATAGTCCTATGCAGGTAGAGTTTCCCATCTGACGGTGGATATATGAGCAAAAACATGCATAGTAAAAATATTTGTCGATTTGGGTAATTGTTTCTTTCTATAAAATTAAACAGATAGTAATTAGAGCCTCTGCAACAAACGCTACTTCTTAGAAATTCTGCTGCTACATTAAGTCGCCAATTCGCCATGTGAATAAAGTGGTTGTGCAAATCTACTGCTAACTACCATTCAAATACAGAAAAGAGCAATATATTATGTAAGGTCAATTATGAATAGTGTGAACATTGCGACAGTGTTAGTGCGGTGATTGTGTCGGCCTCGGCGGAACACGCCTCGGAAAGGCTCTGCAGCTGTGAAGGCAGCGAGTCATCACAAAGTGCACAAAGCACTCAAATGAGAAGTGTCTTTTAAAAGTATTTTTCCGACATGATTCTACTTTACTTAAGACTTACATTAAAAAGCAGTAAAAAAAAACGAATGCTAAAATCATAGCCTTTCCTTGTTGGCTTTGCCATTGTCGGACTAAAAGAACTTCTTTTACCTTTATATTGATCGTCTCTGCTATTTTTAGGTAAACCCGTCGGGGGCAAGAAGAGGGGTGTTATAAGTTTGACCGCTATGTGTGTCTGTATGTGTGCTTGTCTGTGTGTCTGTCTGTGGCACCGTAGCTCTTAAACGGGTGGGCCGATTTGAATGCGGCTTTTTTATTTGAAATCAGGTTTTCTAGCGATGGTTCTTAGACATGTTTCATGAAAATCGGTTTAGCCGTTTTTGAGATATTGAATTTTGAAGTGACAAAGTCGGAGGCTTTCCAACTTTTTGTTGGTCATTCGAAGTTCAAGGGACTTCCCCAATTATTATTATTACTTTTAACCGCTGACGCAAAAATACGGGTGTTATAAGTTTGACCGCTATGTGTGTCTGTCTGTCTGTGGCACCGTAGCTCTTAAACGGATGGATCGATTTGAATGCAGTTTTTTTTTTATTTCAAAGCAGTTTTTTAGATATCGAACTTTGAATTGAAAAAGTCAGGGGTTTTCCAACTTTTTGTTGGTTAGGTTAGTTGACAAAATATCTAATTCCATCTCAACCGACAAGACTAAGGGGCTGTTTCACCATCCATTGATTAGTGTTAACTGGCGGTTAGGTGTGATGCCGTCTCTATTTGTTTTGTTCTAATAGACGGAGACGGCATCACATTTAACCGTCGGTTAACGCTAATCAATGGATGGTGAAACAGCCCCTAAAACGTACTTTATAACGTAGACTTTCACAGTATTTTAAAAGCAAAGAGATACTTCAACTCGAAAATACCAATTAGATTTTAGCGCTAAGAATATAAAGATTTGGGGGCTGTTTCACCCTCCATTGATTAGTGTTAACTGACGGTTAAATGTGATGCCGTCTCTATTTGTTTTGTTCGAATAGACGGAGACGGCATCACATTTAACTTTCAGTTAACACTAATCAATGGATGGTGAAACAGCCCCTTAATGAAGCTTTTTTGTATTATCACAGAATATAAGGTAGGTAGTGTTAGTTCGTTCATTAGCTCGCAATGTACCGTAAATTTTAATGAGAAAGTTTCTTATCTCTAAGTTTGAAAGTAGGAAGTAGGTAGGTAGTTTTGACAGTTACTTTGGCTTAAGGTTAAATTTTAATTTCTCTATTAGTTTCGTTTGCCTTTGATATTAAGAGTATTTACGGCTAACACATTAGACTTATTTGATAGGTCTACATCTTGTGATTACTTTTACTTTGCTCCCGATACAACGGCAAACGGCGCCTGGCGAGAGCTCTATTGTGGCCTCGAGGGTGCTCTAAAATTAATCCTCTAACTACTAGGCTACTAGTGTCATGATATGAATCATAGTCACGGGTAGAAGAGTCCGCGGGTGGATGCTAATGTTATTTAAACCGTGCGCTGTCTACCCTCATTCTTGTGCGTCCAATTCTCTTCTCTATCGTGTGAAATCTTCAACTACCCGTGAACATGACGCTGGTCGAGGCGCCGAAATATCGGGAGTTCAATAGTAATCACGATCTACATCACATAGCAAATAATAAATATGTTCTAGCTTTAACGCGGCTTTGTCCCGAGGAAAAATTAAAAATTGGCTAGCCTCTATCCCGTGGGAAATGAAATTTTTCTTAGTGCACCTCTACAATGCTAGAAGAATAGGTAAGTCTGCCTAATTTCACGATATGTCACCTACGAATCCTTTCATATTTTGGCCACATAATGAATGGGTGATGAAGAGCCTGGAGAAACTGATCTTAGTTGGGAATACGAATGGTAAATTAGCCCGGGGCAGATCTACCAGATGGACCGATGGTTTGTTTACTTATTGCACTTAAGTAACATATTGTAAGAATCAAGTTTAAATATTCGGTATTGAGTAAACAGGCCTATGTTAATGCCAGCTAATTCTAAGGCCCTATTGTAATCCACAGCTTACTTGGCCCGCACATTATGGGCTTCCACAATGCACATTCAAATGAAAATAATGCATTGTGATGAAAATTGTACAATCTTTATAACCGCTTGCATAATTTAAAAAGGCCGCCAATTCACTTGCATTTTATTCCTAATGATGTTATAAAGATTCAAGTTGAAAAATCCAACTGACCTACTGTGGTATTTAATTAAATTTAGTGAGTTAATATTAGTTAATAGTAGTGGTTGACAGTGGATGTCTTCTGGGCTGATGATGATGATCATAATATGTTTTATCGAATAAAATCAAAATCAAAATGATGTTCTCTAAAAGTACTTACATTCCTCTATCGTAGGTACAATCAGCAGCAACTAAACCTCAACTACAAAACCCTACTTCAGCTGTATATCAGATGTTATAAGCCTTAATTCTTTTCCGATCGCGTAAGTTTTTTATACATAAAAAGCAAATAATTTTAGCGCATCCGGCAGACGTTGTCCTGCCCGGTAAAGCAGCACTATATTAAATATGATTGATAACATACCGACAATAGCTACCTACCGGGTCCAATTGTGTTTTTAAACCATCCAGAAACTTATTGAAATATTCACACATAATTTCATGCAAATCGGTCTAGCCGTTTAGGAGGAGTTGGATGACAAACACACGTAGGTACAGAAAAATTATATATATTAAGATATTTTTGGCATACGTGTAAATAAATATAGGAATATGAATTCTGATCTCGTCTATTTCCATTAGCCGCCTGTGTCTCTTAATTAAACGATGGAGTTTACTAAGAAGTATTTTTTATTGCCTTCTGAATTTATTCAACTGTAACATTTTTTACAATTATGCCGTGTTAAGGCGCTTACATTTCAATTTAATTACATTGAGTACCGTAAAACGGAGTGAGAAGGGATTGCGGGGGGAGTAGAGATAGAACTAATATTTTGTGTTTTGACTTGCTATCTCCTTATACATATGATATCTCCTTTTTTCTGGTAATTTGGTCCCTTCATTTTTTTTATTTGTTCCCATCCCTTCAGTCAGACGGAGTGTGCTGGGATTTGCCTATATTTTAGTGTTTATTGTTTAAACTATGAAACTGAACATTTTTTTATCTATAAAAATAAACTTGCCACATAACGATTTCTATCGAGGTTTGAACTTAAATTTTGTCCCTACTCACCTCGTTTTACAGTATAGGTACAATATAAATTTATATTAAGTACGAAGCATCAGTTGGTCGAATATCATGCTACCTCTAACGATGTACCTTTTCTTGCTTCTTTTCCAAGTCTCAATTAACCTTTAACGACAAGGGGTGAACCGTTTGAAATTCAATTGCTTCTACTTTCACTTCATTTTTATTTATATTAAAATTCCCCTCTGTCGCAAGCACGTCGAGTAATTCATTTGTGAATTAATTAACTATTTATAATGTTAGCAGTTTTTATTTACATATGTATTCGTTAGCGTAGCTTTAATAAAATTGTAATGGGAATCACATTTATCTCACTGCTCGAAAATGTTTGTAGCAGGCAACGTATAATTTTGAATTATAAAACATTATTTGCTGTGTAGGTACATCATGTCACTGAATAAGTCATGTTTACTTAATTTCAATTGATCGACTTGCAAAACTTGAGTTATTGATTTTGCGATGTGTGACTCTCAGACCAAATAAAAAGTAAAGACTAATTCCGCGTATAAAAGTGTTGCTGAAGAAGACTACCTATGGCTCGCCTCGTGCTCTAGTGTGCGTGTATTTGGTTTGAAATCGTAACAAAAAAGCCGGTAGAGCTTCTCTCACACTAAGTTAGTACTTACAAAGGTGGAATAATGTTCACATCTTTGAAGTCCATTCTAACTGCAATATGAGTTGTCAGGAGTCTTAAGTGCAGCACTAAACCTTGCAGTGCAGTAGCACTAAAAGTACGTTAACGTTTCTGAACGACCTGTCTTAAACAAAATATTACAAGTATTATAAATTAAACGTATGTTCACATTTTCACTGCAGCGTGAACCGTACCTACCGGTATTAAATGCAAGAAGTTAGGTGCATAATCTTGTTAAGTTCATTTCTGTGTGTGAAGTAGAAGTTCTAATCATTAGTTTAACAAATTGAAGCCATTTACTTTGCTACTCCGCTCCGCTTCTTGTGCTTTGCTTTACCGCTTTGGTGGGTTTAGTAGGTAGGTACCTAAGACTACTACTACATAGTTATTATAAGTAGCTTACCTAGTTACTACTCGTACAAAACTTAACTTAGTTTTCTGCGGCTTTTGTGTCCAAGGGTCAAAACAAATTTAGCAATTGTTCAATCAAAGAATCTGAATCTTGTAGTTATCGAGAACTATTTCTATATAGGTAGGTATGTGATATTTACTGTAGAAAGGTTCTATGGTACAAGACGACTATCTCCACTTTGGCACTGCAATTCTACAGTGATTGAAATCAAGATTTGGTCATGGTCGCGACTACGTATAATCCGGCTTTGTATTACGAGTATTACACAAGGTAAAAAGCTTAATAGTAAAAAACAAAACAAATAGTAATTTGTTTGAAATTTACCTTTACGATTTAAAACGAGATATCCCGAGTGTCAAAGTCGAAATAATCGTAGTGTACCTGCACGATTCAATTTCTTTACTGTACGCACACAGACACGCTTCAAAGTGATTGTGACATGAACTTCGTCGATCTTTTTGCTGTAATTTTTCTTTGTTAACCCCCGACGCAAAAAGACGGGTGTTATAAGTTTGACCGCTATGTGTGTCTGTGCGTCTGTATGTCTGTGTGTGTCTGTGGCACCCTAGCTCTTAAACGGGTGGACCGATTTGAACGCGTATTTATTTATTTGATAGCAAGATTTCTAGCGATGGTTCTTAGACATGTTTTATCAAAATTGGTTCAGCCGTTTTTGAGATATTGAACTTTGAAGTGACAAAGTCGGGAGTTTTCTAACTTTTTGTTGGTTAGGTTATCAGTGCAACAAAATTATAAAGAACTCGCTTCACACCATCAGCGCATTCCAATTCCAAATGTCCGTAATTCGGTGGCGTAAAAAACACGGATTCCGTTGTTTCTACCACATCTTCAGCCAAGGCCTTTGTGTTGGCTATTCAGTTAAAAAAAATGAACAGCTATTAGAGTAGCAATTAATTTTTTGTAGTCGTCATGTTTGTCTCCTCTCGAGCTATTCTTTTTTGCGGTCTTCAAAATTATACCGCAAATTGAAATCCGGTTGTTAAGTATCTGCTTGTACGGTTTCCTGTTTTACAACCATTATAGCACTTGAAGTTAATGTTCGGTATGACGTACATTTAACAGTAGTGTTCTGAGAATGTTAATCAGATCAGCTGACGTGTGGCTTCTGCGGATATGATTGTGGATTGGGACAACGTTCACAAATAGGCTCTCGGTCTCCTTACAAATTGGTCTAAATTTAGATTCGCAGGCTTCGCGAGTACGACGTATTGAGCAAATAGTGAATTTTGAACATGAAACTACCGTGAGACTCGCTCATATTAAATGATATTGTAACGGATAACTCACGTCTTAAATCGAGTTTAGCTCGACATGTTTCGGGCTATTTTCTCCTGTGAAGAAAGCTACGAAATAGCCCGAAACATGTCGAGCTAAACTCGATTTAAGACGTGAGTTATCCGTTACATATCATTTAAATTGTGAATTCCTGACTGCACGGTATTGAATATGTCTTCAGGAATACGCATCTCGCAAATAGGATTAATTTTGACAGGATTAGTGAATCTGCCAGAAGACTGCTGGAGGTCTCGTTCAATGCCGCCCTGCGTCTAATTATTTCGACACGAGCCAATTAAAGCGAGCTTGGTTTAATTAAATGGCGATTGCTATCAGTGAGTTTGCTATGGAGCCATGTGTGGGTTCCGGGCTTTTAATTTGTAAGCGATCTTTACCTGTTTATCGCCATTCATTTATGGGTGATTGCATTATGTATGTGCTATAATTCGTACTTATAATAATAAGCTTTCTAGTCAGCCAGTCGAACCAGGGATCTCTGTCCAGGTTTGTCGAGGATGAACGAACAGTTTCTAAACATTAATGTACTTAATTGAGTTCCGTCTAGACCGGCCTAGACTAGGGGCTCCGAGCATCATTCACTTCACGCGGCGATGAAATACACTAGCCCGGCCGCAGTATGGCAGCGAGCTAATATTAATGTCAAAGTTTGTTTTGTGTGCATGCGTGGATGTGCGTTTGTTACTTTTTTACGTTACCTTTTTTAGTTATACATGCAGTTTGCTGGATTTCTGGATTGAAGCGTTCGGTTCGTTTGACGCACATCGATTTTGTATCAGATGATGCATTTTTGCTTGCCGCTGCGCGCTGCGCTCACCGCGTAAGAGTCGTAAGACGATGGTTGGTAATTAGATTATCTGATGCAAATTGATGTGCGTCAAGGGCATTGCGTTTGACGCAACGATTATCGCGTAAAAGAATCGAACGAACATTCATTTTACTTAGATAAATTATAGACAAATATTTACAGGTTTTTTTACAATTCTCTCATTCCCAACGCTTTCTTTCATCTTTCGTTTGATTTGTGTTATAGTGAGACCGTAGTTAAAATATAAACATACAGTAAAAAAACTTCGGAAAGAAAGTTTCGAGTGTTTCACTTTTTTCCCGCTGAAACTTGCACTGAGCAAGTCACGCACGACAACGCGCTTTCAAATTAGTTGATTGAAGTTATTCCACAATTAAGTTAATTTATTTTCACCAGTATTCATAGTTATTCAGTGGAATGCATGCTAAAAAATAAGCAAAATACTGATATTTCTATGACATTTTAAATAGAGAACTGCGAATCTCGGACATGGTTAATGCAATAGGTAAGTACATCGGATCACTGGGTGTTATAATAAGGTAGTAAGGTGTGTTACTTGATTTATACCTATATTTGTAAGAAATTCTATGATTGAAGCCTTTGAAATGGTGATTGTGAAATGCGAGCACGTATCTAAATATTCAGGTCGGAAGTCGCGTAGACGAATCACGTTCGTCTTTGTAAATTTGACGAGCGCAGGTAGGATCGAAAATTTACATCTAAAATTAGATAATCTTCACCTTTAATTACACAAAAAAGCTGGAAATAAGTCATTTGTGGGCTTACAAAGTTACGCTGTCAGATGTTTGAGGTTTGTTTAATCACGCCCAATTTAACGAAAGTTTTTCCGTTTGATTCGATCGATGCCGTGTCTTAGTATTATTGTTTGTAGTTAATAATATTTTAGTATTAAATTCAATTTGGAAGAGTCGTTTAACAACAACAGACATTAAAATATATTACGGTTTATTCGTACCGTGTTTACCTTTGCCTCATTTGCCTTTAATTCGTTAATGTATTAAAATAAAAGCCTTTGTTCAAACATTAACTTGGTCCCATTAAAGGTAGGCGTCCACTTATCCGCATCGTACGCTTCGGACGTATCGGATTTGTTGCTTTGTATAGAAATGTGCGATGCTTACGATGCGGACAGGTGGACGCACTTATATGAGTTTCTATACAAAGAATACTACGATCCGTTGCGTGCGATGCGTCCGATGCGTACGATACCGACAAGTGGACGTTTACCTTAAGCCGGCGCAAATATTATTACAGCTGCCTACCTATAGCAATACAATACAATAAAATTATTTTCACTTCTCATGCTCTTAAAGATCACCACCGCCCATAAACATCTGCAACACCAGGGGTATTGCAGATGCGTTGCCAACCTAGAGGCCTAAGATGGGATACTTCAAGTGCCAGTAATTTTACCGCGTCTCCTACGTTACCAAAATTGTCTCTGGCGTTACCAAAAAATCGTACTTCCAACAAGATATTAGAAGGTTTAATAGGTTTACGTAGGATGGCATGTATTCATGTACACCATCTATTAAATTACAGAAAAAACATGTTTACTTACAAAAATCTGCAATTGTTTGAAATATGTCGCGGACAGATTAGTGTGGGTAAAAAAGTTGATTGGCCCTTTTACAAGCGCAGTAGGTTAATTATTGTTCTCATTCGTGTTTTAAAAAGTACCAAAGTACTTATAAAATAAACGGTTACATTTTTACGGATTTTTTTCCATTTTACCTTACACGGACGAAAACGTACAGTGTAAGCGCTTTATAATTTAATAATATTTCATGCCGTTAGTGAATGTAGCAGACGTTATGTAACGCGACTTTGTTTTGCGGACCAAGTGTCTGCCTTAGGCCGCGTATTATTGGATACCAGTCTTTGTAAGGATTCCATATGAGCTGGTGGAATTTAATGTTACTAGAACTAAGGTCGATGGAAACAGAAAGTAAAGAAAAGTAAATTGATTCTAATTGGGTTCTACGTGCAGATAAATTTTCAATTGTTTTATTTGATTTCAGGTATGTGTCCCTTCTTACTTCTCAAGCATGTCTCCTGGCCCGTAAGTAATTGTATTGTATTTAGTTGATAATCACACAATGGTCGTTTATTCGAGAGTTTCAACCGCCTCCTTTTTCTGGTCACATTTTTTACGAATTGGCTGTAGATTTTGATGTAGTTTTCGACTACATGTTAGAGTTCCTGTATTTCTACCAGATAACTAAAAAACTGGTTCAGAATATTCGGCCATTTTTACAGAAAAGTGTCCAGAAAACGCTAGAATAAACGCCCCTATAACCGGATTTTTTCAATACTTCTAGCACGAAATTCGTTAATATAATAATTAATTAAAAAAACGGCCAAGAGCGTGTCGGACACGCCCAAGACAGGGTTCCGTAGCCATTACGAAAAAGTCAAGTAATATTTCTCTAAGGATTTCATATTGTGTACGGAATCTTCCAATCTTCAAAGTTTAGGTATTTTTATACTTTAGGCTGCTATTTACTTTCAAACTACTACTAATAGGTAATTCTCAAGCAATCTTAGCCGTTAAAATGTTTCCACCCAGTTTAGATTTTAGAGGGAGCTCTATTTTAATGAAAATTTGCACTTTAAATTCTAATATTTCACAAACAAATGACTGAATCGAAAAATCGTCCCCAATGGTTTTAAAAGACCTATCCAACAATACTCCACACTATAGGATTAGCCACTTCGATCAAAAATTAGTACTAATTTTTGATGGAAGGTTAGCCAAGAAAAAAAAATCACCCCCACTTTACGTCTATGGGAGGTACTCTAAAAATTTTTTTTGGTTATATTTATTTTATCGCTGTCGGCGTGACTGATATGTATATTTATGCCAAATTACATCTTTCTAGTACTAACGGTCTCTGACCTTAGCCGCGGACGGACAGACAGACATGGCGAAACTTTAAGGGTTCCATCCTAGTTGACTACGGAACCCTAAAAATGAGAGTTGTTCATGAATTAAGTTACAAATTATTCTATTCGCAATTTAAAGAAACCATCAAAAAGTAAATTAGTGTTCACGCAGTTCCGTATACAATGCACGGTACTTATTGAAAAACCTCGGGGATCCGTGAACCGTAATGACTCAATCAATCCGTGTACGGGCCCGGTGCCCTGACTACGAAACTCGAAATTCGAAGCTCGTGTCGTGCGGTCTCTCTGACACTTATACTATTTAATACGAGAGGGAGAGGGACGGTATGATACGAACTTCGAGTTTCAAGTTTCGTAGTAGCCCTGCAGTTACGTAAACGGTTGCATGCGCTCTTGTTCCCAGATACGTTCTCACAGTTTTACAATGGAGTCTACCACAGACGCGTGATACAAAGATATTTCATTTACCTTTTGAAAATACAACGAGTCTCTACTAGGAATGTCACGAATGTCATTTCTATCACATTCGCGAATGCGAATGCGGATGCGAATACTTAGGACGCGAATGTGCGAATGCGAATATTAAGGGAGTACACTAAAAACTCAACTTGCGTAATCACTTTTTTATTTATAACGATATTTTTTTTGTAGTATCAGATATTTACGAACTAGATCCGTCAATCTGTCAAATTTGGATGTCACAAGTAAAAGTGCTTTCTATTGGTCAAAATTAATCACGTAATACGGGTTGGCGCGCTTTGCGCATGCGCGAGTCGGTGTCTCGGCGGCCGGTGGCCGACGCAGGCGAAACACTTCACGACTTGCACACATTCGCATTCGCAATGTTTAAAATGATGCGAATTATTCACATATGCGAATGCGAATACAAAATTCGTGACATCCCTAGTCTCTACACTCTGGGTAAAGACCGAAATCCGATATTGCAATTTATTTGATTTGATAGATATAAATAAAAAAAAATAAAAAATATAATAATTACTCCCTGTTTCACCATCCATTGATTAAATTTATCTGACGGATAAATGTGATGCCGCCGTCTTTGTTTGTTTTGTTCGAATAGACGGAGACGGCATCACATTTATCCGTCAAATAAAATTAATTAATGGGTGGTGAAACAGCCCCTTTATCTGGGAATGGTAGATGTGGAGGTCAAGACAGGAGACCTTTACCCAGCAGTAGGGCACAGTTGTAGGTTAAGTTAAATTACAATAGGTATTTAATGTATTGTCCAAAGTATTAAATCGTAAATTAGTCATCCGTTAATACTGTGGCGTTGGGTATGTGGTTTTGTGCGTAGGTTAGAAATACCTACCCTAATCAACTCGATCTATTCTTCTTTGTCTAGATGGTTGTTTTGTCGCACGTTGTATATGACATCTCTTTCATCCACACACGAGACACTTAAAAAATATTAGTTAAAATGTCTTATGTACAGATAATTTTATTAAAACAAAGCCATATCTAATAGTTGGCTTGCTCTTCAAATCAAAATATTAGATAGAATAAAGTAAAATTAATTTATACTGTTTAACACGACATACATACGAGTATAGAATGTTTTAAACTTTCGTGATTTCCATTAATAATTAATATCACGCGGGACATAGCAGCAGCGGTAGTCTTCTTAGATAATTTTAGCTGTATAGATTGTCGTGATTAAATTCAGAGTCAAATTAACTACGAACTTAACTATTCCTGTATCGATGGGTCCTATGTATAAGGGCCAAAGTGATTTTTTTCAATTTTGAGTTTTGTGCGTTATAGGTATCTATAAAGTATATATATATTCAGATAGTGGATTAAAAAACCACTGTTATTTAATTATTTTTCGAGTTTTCATTGACGTAAAATGGCCGAACTAGATGCAATTTGAACGTAAAAGGGCTAAACGTACGTTTGATACTTTTACGCGGTAAATCCCGGGGCGGCTTTTTTTTAATCTGTGGGCAAAACTGCCATTTAGGTCCTTGTACGTCAAGCGAAACGCCGCTACCTCGATACTACATTATAATGTGTATATTCATTTTTTTAAATTTCTCCAAGTATCTTGGGTAACGTATTTTTTACCAAAGATTTTAAAGTTGAACGCGTATATGAACCAAAGTACCACATAGATCTTTTTACTGTCTTTTTGAACACAAGTTTATTCCCGGAAATTCACGTATATGGGCGTATCTACAATAACTATTATGAAAAAATATTTTATTAAAATTTATTCGTTGTGGTTGAAATACTGAGTACTATTAGCTAGAGTGCCAAAGTTTAGAAGTCTCGGATACACCATCTCTGAGTTGCGACAGTTTTTGACTTTGAAAGCCCGTCCTGTAAAGTAAGGATTTTACACTTAAGCCCTTATACGTAGGACCCATCGATATTACTAATAACAAAAGTTTTGGCAAAAAAAAAATATTGATGTATAAAAGTGAATTTGCTGAATGCTTCCAATACTTACAGTCGCCGGTAACAATCCTGAGAAAAAAATATATAAGGCCTACATTTGGCCGTAATTGCTCAACTGTTGGCAGACTCGTGTTCGCAAATTCACTAAAACAATTAAATCTTTCACTTAATACTGTAAGTTAGATCTCAGCTTCACATTCCTACTTTGTTTCCCAACTGATTCGCGCATCATGTCAGTAACAGTTGTTACGGAGGGGGGGGGGGGGAGTCGAGATAATGAGCGACGAGCAACGTTCATAATGATGAGCCTTAAAATATGAGCTCTCAAATTAATTAAGTTTCGTGGAAAAGGAAAACTAAGTATTGTTCATAATCACAAGTAAATGCCACTTATACTAACTCTTGTATATGTCCTATCTAACTCACCCCAAGTTTCAATAAGAGAACTAGGTACAACTTTAACTGGCAATATCTAACTACTGATCGTGCATAGTGACATTATTATGTATTCTGAGATAGTGAGCAGAGCTTGCCTGTTATGCCTTAATAAAACATTAGTTCTTGTCTAGTAAGTATGTAGTAGGATAATAAAAGTTCTTTGTGCTTCTATTTAGTAGCTTATTAGCTCCGCGGAGTAGTTTTTAACTATTACGAGTATAACGACTTTAATTATAGACCGCATTTGTGTCTGCACCCATCGTACAAAAAATGTAAATGGTATGTATCTTTAACTACAAAATGGCGTGCAGAAGCACTCAAAAGGGGCAAAATAAATGTCTGCCTGCGGTTTTGTCCTCTCTCCAGAATTTGGCCATTTTAATTGTCTCGTTAAAGTCCTATTAATTTGTCTTCCTGTAATTGTATTGTTTGGAACGGGTTGCGTGTCTTCATTTATAGACAAAGCCCATTTGGCTGTCATGTTCCTGCCCGCAGACGGATGTATAGGTATTTCGGGACCGCGTTTCGGAGCCGTTTTACATTCATCAGTAATTATGGAGTAATTCCTGGAATTTAGCAGCCTTTGAGACTTGTAAATTATGTTTGTCGTAAAATGATTACATGGCGTAAAATGTGGCGTGTTGGTGATGGCGTATTGAAGCCGTAAGGCAGCAAGTGTTGCCGGCGGCGGGTGCTTGACAGTAAACATTGACTGGTTTTTTGGGGTATTTTTGTATTTTTAATTTCAACTTCAAATTTGTTACTTTTACGGGTACCTACCCCGTGAAAACCATATCGAAAATACAAACTGAGACATGGATGCACAGAAAAACCAGAAAAAGAGACCAGCGCTGGGAATCGAACCCAGGTCCTCAGCAATCCGTGCTGCTTGCTATACCCTACACCACAACTTTCCAGCGGCGGGATATGGTAAACATTGACTCGATGAGCATTGCGTTTGGACATATTTCCTAACAAACTTTTGCCTGTTAACTGAAACCTATTTTATTATGTTTTTTTTGAAAACAAAGTTATAAAGACGTATTTTGGGCAAAAATGGTACAATTTTGAAAGGTGATAGAGGTAACGTAATACTTTTTTTTTTCTGTAACTCATTTGGTTTAAATACACAGCATAACAAGAAAACTCTTTATATTTACGTCGACGTGACGGGCGTGAGCAAAAGGCAAGTAACGGTGTAGTTACTATATTTGGGATTCGTAAAACAAGAGTTTAACTCGCCTCGAGGTAATGTGTCCGTAGAGCTCGACGGTGATGAACTTTTTAGAGCACAGTTCATTATCCTGCGGCTCGCTCATAACGGTGCGCGCTCCTTTGCCATAGCTTAATTACCCCGAGACATCTCTGAACCAACTGAATCATCGAACGTCGACCCACTTCCACCCACGGGCGTTAATGCAAATACACGTAGGTATTATTATGGTAATACCTTTATTATAAAAAGTAATCACCCGCTGGCCACAGATGCGTCGTTACGCGACCAATGTACAGGACATTGGAGTCAGTGACCTTTATGTGGATTTGACGATGCCGGTGGAGTGTAAAAAGGGTACACGATATTCTCAGCTTATTCGCTCAGTTTATAACAAAGGAACTATTACAGGAGCGTGATGAAACTAAGATGAGAGAAATACACGTAACATTTCAAGTAAAGGTATCTGGCTCATATCAGAAAATTACGTTCCGTGCGATGTTCCGTAACAACAAACAAGCGCGAACAGAATGTTCAGCACAAACCTTAAAGTTAAACTTTCGAGTACTTTCTTAATCCGCTGTTTTTCTTCGTGGTGTACACGAGTGAGTTCTAATAGCTTAAATTCCTACAAAACGTTCTCTCCTGCATATCCGTTGGCTGCTGTCCTTGTTTATAAGCAAAGTACCTGCAGAGCGACACATTGTTTATTCAGCGAACTCGAGCGTCGCTCCCTGATCAATGTTGGACGCCGGCTTTACGTATTCCGAGTGTGAAACTTGGAAGATTGAAAAAGGTACGATGTCCCTATCAGTAACTAAAAGAAACCTTTTAAATTTTGAATTGAATAAAGCATCGACGACCCGTAATAAGTGTTTGCGCGCTTTTATCTCGTTTGCACGCATCATTATATGTAGGCTAGCCTGCCATGAAAATATTTTTGCTGTATTTTGCTAAATGTACCTAGTCGGTCGATTACGGATTAAATTAAATAAGTAAGTACTTGGCTTTTGTAACAATAATAGGTGCTTGCCGTTTTCTACCCATTCTCTTGTTTCTTTTACCTATTTGTAAATTTTGTAATATTCTGAAATACATAATCTAGTTTTTAAGTTGTTTTTTTTACTACCACGATATGGATTCTCTAAGTCTGAAATAAATGTTTTTTTTTTGTTTGCAATGTCGGGAATATTAAAGAATGGTGTTAAATACGTCAGGGGTGTGTACAGACAACAATAGCTGTTCGCTAGTAGGCCGTAGACGCCGATCCTGTCTGCAGGCTCGTTGCGACGCAGGATGAATTGTCTCCGACGGACCGGACATGTCAGAACAGGAGGTCGTTTATCACACGAGTACTCGCAATCTATGAACATGAACACATTTGGAATGCTCCCTGAATAGTATACTCATACCTACATTTTTACTAGTGTTTTGGCTGGTGGCTTTGCTAGCGCTTGTAAAATTTAGTAGTACCTTACCTATACATAAATAGATTGCTTTTAATTGAAGTAGAGTCATAGATGTTTACAGCTTCCTGCATAGGTGTTTGTAAATCAATCTGAACTATTACAGCAGATAGTAGTTGTGTTAACTTGGTGGAACACGCCTGTAAGTGTTTTTAATTCACGTCATAAAATTTGAATAACGAACAATGACTGGAAGCATTTGTTAAAAACAAATTAAATCCTGTTTTTTTTTTCAACGAGGGCTAAGTAGGTACTTATCAGTCTACGTTGCTAATCATAATTATGCTGAAATACCTATTACGGATTAATTTTAAGACCCACCTTATTTTATTGTCTAAATTTTGTAATTAGGAAGTTTAAAAAGCCGGCCAAGTGCGAATCGGACTCGCGCGCCGAGGGTCCCGTACAAATATTTTTATTATATGATGTAACTAAAAATTAATGTTTTTCACAATTTTTCCTTTATGTGTGCTATAAGATGTTGCTTCGTACCAAATTTCAAGATTCTGAGTTCACGGGAAGTACCCTGTAGGTTTTGATTTCCTTGCGAGTATCGAAAATTTACAGCATAAACAGCTGTATCTTTTGATTGCGTTGGCTTGAAAGTTTGATTTTTTCACAGCTCCAAGGGACAGTAGACCTGAGTATTTGATATGAATTTCAGCTTAGTACCTCCACGCGTTCCTGAGAAAAAGAGTCTTGACAGACAGACAGACGGACAACAAAGAGATTGTATAAGGGTTCCGTTTTTTCTTTTTGAGGTACAGAAACCTAAAAACCTGATCAGTGTTGCCTTTACGTCGCCTCCTTCAGACCACAGAACCCTTACTGAAGACAGAAATAATACGATACAAGTAGGTACAGACACCAACAGCGTGATTGACACGTCATTGTCCGGTGCAGTAGCAGTGATCCCGGCGTGTCCGGACGATTCCGGACACGGATGAATTGTCTCCACCCGCACCGACGAACGGGCCATTTCATTTATCATCTGTTTGTATCCATGGACACGTGTCGTGCCTCGCAGCTTTCGGAAAATAAATATTAGTTTTCAAAGGAAAATAATGAATTCTGCTTCTAAATTTTAATTTAGATCTGGGCGTAGAAACTCTTAGTGTCTTTCAGGACGTTTGGCCATTCATCAAAAGCTAGCGCCTCAAATTAAAATTAAAATTAGGGCAAACCTATCGGTGATAAGTACGTGGTGATTCGATGAGTGATATTCGGTTATACAGACCTCACTGGAGATGCAAGCTATAAAATAGATGGCAGCTGTCAGTTTTGATGCTTGCAATTGGGTTGGCAGCCATTTAATTGCTTGCATTTTACCATTGTGAGCTCAACCACAGAACAAATAATAATACAAGGTTCAGCGTAAGATTATAACGCAGGATCACCGAATTACCAATTATCATAAGCCAAAGCTTGCGCTTAAAATGTTTTTTTCTGAACAAAAAAACAAATCGAGTTCTAGAAAGAAAATATACCATATCTACTTTAAATTCCCTGAGGCTTTGTTTAACTTTGGAGCAATTAGGAAAATCCAGCCGATATTAGAATTATTGATTTAAACTTTTGTTTTAAAACTAGGCTTCTAGAAGACTGCAGTATTAGATTTGACACGTTTAATTAATCTTACTGTATTGCACTATTTTAAGTAGTTAACTTGTTAAATTCAATTGGCGTATTGATAAATGCGACTAGTATTTTCTTAATTATTTCTTTGTTTAGGGGCATAACATAAAAAGCATTGATCCTTTAATTTATGTGGGTCCATATCGACTCGCATACATATTGAAAGTCCGAATGTAATGTTTTTCAGAATGATCTTTTGTCACTTAGTTTGTCATTCATAACTCTTTTTTCTCTGAATCCAATGATTGTTCAAAATTGTTATAAAACAAACCTAACCTAGCCTAACCTATAGTTTTCTATAGGATGACCATTTAAAATTTTCAGAAAAAAATAAGGTTTCAGTGGGATAAAATTTATGACAAACGATGATTCGCACAAAAATACGGTATGACTAGCGAAGAGTATGCGACTACTGGACGCTGACCTACTCTCAGAATGCGAGGGCTTGGACTGCAGCTGTCACAAGGGGTCAATGCGTATTGGAAACTTCGAACACACCATAGAATTGCCTTGCAAGTGTATGCAGGTATTCCTACGATATTTTTTTAACGAAAAGCTCATGGTAAAGTGATAAAATACATATATACAATAAACATTAGCCAAAATGCGTAAATTACGTTTGTTAAATTATATTTACATGGCTGTATGTATGCGTTCTGATCTGAACGAAAAAAAAAAATATTTTTATAGTAAATACTTACCAAAAGTAATTTTTTAACCATACAATTACAAATTCCGGAAAGCTGTTATGCAGAAACAATGATGTCATGGATAAGTATATAAAATTGTAGACTCTATGAGCATAAGTCGTGGCACAACTTGTTTTGTAATTCAAATTGCTTTCTGTCTCATCATTTGCCATTTCGGTCTTTATTTGAAATGTCAACGTAGAATTGGATACAATGGCAGTATTAAGTTAGTTCAGTATATTTGTCCACAACTGTATTTAAGTACCTCACATAAACATAGAGATTGTTTTTTTTTCCAGAACTCTAATGCAATTACAATTATCGAAAACATATGTAGGTATTAATGACGAATGACGAAGCCAGGCATGAACACATGAATTAACTGTATTTGATTTAAACATTAATAATAATAAATGTTTTTTGCAGACCAGGGTCCGTAGATTGTCACCCTTGTCATAGTCGCCCTTCGAATTTTTTTATGAATTTCCAATAAGGTTCTAACAAGTAAGCGAAATTTCTGTTGTTCTTTTATTTTTTCGCTTTCAAAAGTAACTGCATAATTCCCTTGAAGTAAAGCAAGCACTACTTAAGATTTAGTACGGCGTTAACAAAGTCACACACATTAAATATGCCCTATCGCGGTGGTTAAGACTCTTGAGCGCTGTTTGGGGTGTTTTTTTGTATACCGAGACTATAGGTAATCCCCTACTTTCGAGTTTTGTCACGATGTGTGTCGATTCTAAAAACAAATAACACCTAGATTATATTTTAAAGGTAGTAAGGGTTCGAATTCGAAGTCACTGTTGGCAACTGCCTTCTGATTGTCTATTACATTGTATACTTAGTTTTAATTCTAAGTTCAAATTCACTCTGTCCTACTGACAGAGCAGCAAAATATCAACTCATATCTAATAGGAATTAAACCGATAAAATCACTGTACTTACATGGAAACTTGTAAAATCAAGCCATCGTTTACAGCAAAAGTCACTATCTGATATCGGTGGTTTTATACGCACTTACAAAAGTTACAAATACGGGACAAGTTAGACCAAATAATTAATAGTTGTTTATGCAACAGTTGTATAACAGGGTTAAAAAAAGGTGAGTGGCGTGAGTTACGATGTGAGCTTTAGCTTTAGCGAACATCGTATGAAAAAGACGCCACGAGCTTTTTTTGACTTACTTATACAACGTTACATACAATACTTTTTCTTCTACAATACAAAATTAGAGAAATAGTAAACTTTAAACGTTTTCATACTTCAGTAAAAAGTATGGCAAACGCAGAGAAGGTACAATATGAAAATGTCAAAATTTGTCCCAGTTAAGGTTTGTTTTTTGATTAACTTTTACTTGCCTGTGACGATGTTAAAAATACGCGTTAGTTATGTTGGCAGGCTATGGATTATGTTCGGAAAGTTTTTATTCTGTAGGTATAAAAACCATATCAAATATGTAACTGGCTGCACCTTAGCCTGTCCGAACGTACGAATTAAGAAAAAAAAGTCGTTTTAGCAACATTGCGATACAGTGCTGTTATGGGGAATAGACAATATAGACTCCAGAATCTTGTTATGTATGCTGTTATATTACTGTTCGTGATTAAGTAAATCAGAGATTACAGTATAGGAGTAGAAAAATAATATGAAATTAATTTACCGATGGCTTAAACTTGTATATTTTTTAGCAATTTCCGCAATTAGTTTTGCAAAATATAAAAAAGCGAGTGTCGGATTTATGTAAAGTTACATGGTACCTACTTAATTTCATTCCCCGCACTCGGCTAGAGTTCGGAAATTATTTAAAAAAGCAGAGGAAAGTGGATATTTTAAGTTGATTATATCATCGTAATTGGATTTCCTTTAATAAATAATTACCGTGATTGTATTTTTTCCTTAATTAAGCGGCCCTGGCTGTGGTTGGGCGATCCCGGGGGCCCGCGCCCACTTTATAATTTTATTATAAGCTTCCTCGGCCAAAAATTTACATTTCCATGACTATAAAAAATAAATTATTTCCCAAAGAGATCTATAAAAGTGGCGATTTTGAATCAACTGTAATAAAAAACCGGCCGAGTGCGTGGTGGATTTCACAAATTTAGGGTTTCGTAGCGAATGTAGCAGCTGCCAATCATTTGGATATAAAACTTGTGTGACAGACGGACGCACACGTGAGTGATAGCAATACGACTAGGGCGTTTGGACCCTTTGGGTACAGAACCTTAAAATCGGATTCTCAGATACATCAATCTGATTTTGACTAAACGAGCAATAAGAGAGCTTAAGCTCTATAATATCAAAAATCACCTTGATAATGGGTATGAGTATACGCACACAGACAAACTCTGCTTCACATTTACAGCCCCTCCCTTTGTAAGGGGTTAAAAAGGTATAACAAAGTTTCACAATTACCCGTGTGTAGCTCGCATCCCTCAGTGGTTCTAAAAGTTCCACTCTTAAAATATTCGAGAGTGTTAATGAAATGCTAATGGTTAGCCTAAATACGTATAAAGGGAGTGAAATTACATAAAACTCGCTTACCGAAATACCTGAGCGTACCTTCCACATTTAAAAGATATTATAAAATTGTTTGAGGTTTAGGCATCTGCTTAAACATTGAAATTTTAGAACAAAAGTTTGGAAACAATTTAGAGCAGTAATTCTCTTTAATAAAACGGAAAATTGGAGCTCCCTTCGGAAGGTCGGATAGAATAATTACTCCTTTTTTTTTCAAGTTAGCGGTATCTATAGAAACGTTTGAAATTAACAAATTAGGTTTGCGTTTATATTGCTAAAACTGGTCGCCGAATTATTTAACTTAGTAATTATATGCTGAGACAATTCCAACTGACAAGTCTGCATCAAAGGGCCTGTCGTGCATTTGTATTTAGAGAATTTGAGACATGTTTAGAGTAGCCTTTCCCAAACTTTTCAGAGCTGGGCCCCTGTGAGACCCGTCTATGGTTGTTACGGACAGCAAAGTAAAATCAATCTCTCATCTCCCGCTATTGATACTACCGTAATTAACTTTCTGTTTTTATTTTTCGCTAGCATCAATTTGAGAAATACTGTATCTCAGTAACAAGCTTTTGTTTGATCCTCTCTCTCCTCATCATTTTTATGGCATTAACCATGCACCACACACTTCGCCAGCTGGAAGTTGGCGGAACTGGACTCATATGTCCGCCGAGAGAATAGCTTTAAATAGCTAAATTTATTTGCCACATTAATGTCAGTAGAAAAACAGTCGCTGCAGTCGAAATTAGCATGGATAACGATACATTGGAATAGTCATTCAACGTAAATATTTACTTTGGATACTAATTGACTTAAAGACCTTGCCTAAACGATCCTATTTTTTCGAAAATATTGAACTCTTCTAATATTGTTGGTGACTTAAATTGACGATGACATCATGTTATCTGATTAGTCGCTAATAGGAAACTTTTTCTATTAGTACAATAATGGTTGTAAACTTTTGAAGTCACGCGTCAATTGCACGGGTCAGCCTAAACATGCTTTTCCATTTATCTGTATCCTTTTTTACGCAGTTGTTCCGCTTTTGTGTATACAAACAACATGGACAAGGTTCAAAGAATCGTTTACATTCCTTTATTTACGAAATAAATTGTTGAAATGCGATTTTTTTTCAAAAGAATTATTGGTACTTTCGTTGTAGTCCCTATTAGACAATAGACATACGGCAAAGCTCATGTGCCAGTCTTTTTCAGACATTACTTTGATACATATTGTGTCTTTCATCCATGATTTACAATGATAGACTTAGACCCGTATCTCTAGGCCCAGAGTGCTAAGGTACTTTACCATAACATCAAAGTGGACCCGGCCAACTCCTCCAAATAAAAATTTATCGCGTACCAGCTGTTGCCCGCGGCTTCACCCCCGTTGATTTTTTCTATATTTCCTTCATAAAAACCTTCTCCTGACAATAACGAACACAACAAAAAAATAATTAGCGAAATCGGTCCAGCCGTTCCCGAGTTTTGCACTTAGCAACACATTTTACGATTCATTTTTATTTATAGAATATGCACCATTAGCCACGTGTACTGAAATCTAGTTAATACCAGGATTTGTATGGTAACTCCATCGAAAGTTGTTCCAACAGTTGTGTTAATTCTTTTACTGGATCTTAAAACTCAAAAGCAGATGAGCTATCTTTAATCAAAGTATAACCAAGTAGTATAGTAGTCTCGCGAAGAAGCGATCCTCTGCATTATATGAATGTGATGTGACAACAGCCGAACAGAATAGAATCACTATAAGTATAGTCAACGGCCGTTATAAGTCAATCCTAGATTCTGACACATTGCAAAACTATGAAATTTCTGAATATAAACAAACAATATGAATCATAGACAAAAATGTAATGCTTACTTATTGCGTGCGACAGAGTAGTGAGAATAGCATTTTTTTTTCAATGGTTGACATTAATAATAATCAGGAACTTCATAGTTGTGCAAAGTGTCAGGGTTGACTTCTTAACGGCCGGGCAATACGCGGCAACGATGGGTTGGGAAGTAATCTCCATAATTATCTTGAATGACGGAGCACTGACTGGTTACAAGAGAAAAATTCGTATTCCAATTCGCCTGAGTGTAAATAGTTTTCTATTTAGACTGGCATTTGCAGTGACGTCGTTAAGGCACTTGCAAAAGTCCACAGCCGCCCATTGTGTCCTCCGAGCTGCGCCAATACCACTCGCTCAATTTATCCCGTCCCGGTGTAAGTGGAATATTGCATTCTATGGGCTGGCTAGCAACCCGCTTTGAGTTACAGACTTTTAATATTGTCTTTGAGATCTCGTATTTTGTTCTGCTTTCGGCGCAGTTGGTACAAAATTGCTAGGTTTTCCGATTAAAGAAAAGTCACGAATTAAATTATAATTTTAATTACTAAATAATTATCTTAAATAAGGTTTAAATATTTGTAACTATTGGAATAAACACTTTTTCATTTTTTGTTTTATATAATTAACATTGACATAAATAGGTACTACACAGATACAGAAAAAAAATATATAATTTCAGGCACGTTCGACTTGTTTAAGTTTTTTATGATATCTAAGGCCCCTAAAGTCTATTGTTAAAAAGAGTTTTCAGTTAAACTTATTTATCGCAAGTAATTTGGTTAAATTACTTAGAACTTAGTTTCAACTCCTTCTGTTTAAAGTTGAGGTTAGAAGGCTTCAGTAACTACGAGTATCTATGTAAAAATTTTAGGTATGTAGTTTTAAACTCGCAAGCTTATGCGAGATAGTTTGACAGCTGTGAAATTATTTTGAAATTATTCCCTTTCACTCGTTTTTGCCGCTCTGAGAACTTTGATAATATATGTAGATATTACTAGCTTTCATACGCGGTTTTGGTTGCATGAATCATTAGATCCGTTAGACTTGCGTCGTCATTAAACAAGGAGTCTAAAAATGTGTTGTTCCCTTGATTTAGCAATCGTTTTAGCGTGAAAAAGACGAAAACACAAATGTTCGCATTTATAAATTTTAGTAGAATAAGTTCTCATAATCAGCCTAAAAGATCAGCCTTGGTGTCGCGACCCAGATACACACTTTCCTTTTTATTGGGCATGTGAATAACTTTTATTTAAAACAACAAAACTGAGACAAGTAAGCGGGTCACAAGACCACCTGTGCCCACATAATCGTCGCTAATGACCAAGCTCGTATTATCTGTGCCACATCAATGTTCGTAATGTTGGCCAACTCGTTTTAATGGGGTAATTAATGACAAATGAGGAAAAGACTAAAAGAATAAGGGTAAAACTGAGATCAATACAATATTGCTTTAATCCTTTATAGATTTATTATTAGCTGTCATACCTATCCAGTAACTACTTACCTATCTATACAATTTCGTGTTTTTTGATCATAGGCCTCCATACCAAGCTCTGCGGTAGACGGCAAAATGTTGCTAATATTTTTTCTTGATGAGCACCCTGCTAACAGCCAAGCATCCACTGTTAACTATAAACTTTATCCAGCACGGTTCATATAGTCTCGTTCATTCAGTAGTTTATTAATACAACGCCGCTTGAATGAATAGTTAGGTGAGCACGCTCCATATACGACGGCACACAATACTCACTCAATGCAGCGTGATGGGATGTCGCAGTGGGCATTGTGGCTTGATGGCTAATGCTCGGCAACAGGGAAGAGCACATGCGTAATTTGTAGTTGTTTATTCGTAGTTCACTTTTAAATTACGTTGGGTTTTCAGTTTAACGCCAGATTATCTGATATCAACTAATTTTCGGTTCAACTTTGACGATGTAGCCTGTTACAGAAGAAAATAATCAAAACGCAGGTTCTTCTCTTCGCAGGTTTTTCTTTTTATTGGTAATAAAGTATTCTTATTCTTACTCTTTAATCTAAACATTAGTTCGGCAACTTTTAAAAATAACTTGCCTATAGATATGGTTAAAAATATCGATATATTTTTAATCTGATGTGGCCTGGTACAGAAGATAATAATGAAAATGCAGGTTCTTCTCTTTAATCTGAACATTAGTTCGGCAACTTTTAAAAATAACTTGCCTATGGATACAAGTTAATCCAAAAAAGCAATCTAGATATTTTTTTATATATTTGTATTGCGACAGGCGACGTCAAATAGGTTGTAGGATAACGTACAACTTGAAGTGTAAAAATATGAACTTATTCAAAGTTTCAAAAATAAGTCCCACAGACTTATTCCGACACAATAAGGCCGTAGTACTTAACATATTTTTGAGTGGTTAGAATAGATCCTTATTTTTGTTAAATATTACTTGTGTGTTTTAGCGTGTAAGTCCCGTTTGTGGTATTTTGACTATGAGTGAAAATCACGAAAGTTTAAAACGTTTTACTTATTTTTGCACTTGACTGTACATTACATTGAAGATACTATTTTAATGTGTTTGAAATAGTAAAAAGTATATGATAAGTTTAGAACAAGAGTTTTACAGTTTTAGGAATGCTTTTAAATGAAATGTTTTTTGCATAATTTTCGGTTTTCGGTTTTAACATTACTTAATTTATGGGCCCTTCTCAGACTTTGTCGAGCTACTTAAAGTCTGAATCATCACATCCTATTGCATGTAAATAGCCAGTGCAGACTCGTTTCTCTTAAAGAAATATACCTAACAAAAATACGTCCCATTCCTCCCTCAGGCATCCCTTTAGCGCGTTCCCAAGCTCTATGGTATGCTAATTATAATGCATAATTCCTAGTAAAATATATTAGAACCGGTTCGGTGGCGGTCATCTCATTGCTTACATTTGCATTTTCTTCTAATTAGTCAAGCAGTGCCCGATTACGAATGCTCATAATACCTCATAATTGGATGCCTGTATAATACAGAATGTTGTGGTCGATTATAAATAACGGGATAAAATAAGCCATTGGTGCGTATATCTGCGTACCTACGAGTATAGGCTTTTATGTTAGGCTCAACAAGTCATGTAAATAAGTCAAATACTTAATGATTTTTCCCAGGGCTACAATTGATAAAATAACTAGCAATCCTAAGTCCATAAAAACATCATTAAGACATCTATCTAATCTATCTTCTAATCTATCTGTCTACCTTTAAACGAGCAATTCTTGTATAATCAGAATCTCGGAAATGGCTCTAACGATTTCGATAAAATTTGGTATGTGGGGGTTTTCGGGGATGACAAATTGATCTAGCTTGGTCTTATCTCTGGGAAAACGCTTAATATCGAGTTTTAGCCCGAGCAAAGCTCGGTCGCCCAGGTATTATGTACTTATTAATTGCAACTCATAGCCTAGCACTTAGAATCTCTGAAAAGTAAAGATTAGCTAGGTGATCATTGTAAAATTTGTAAAACTGTCATGTGATTATGAAATAAACAGATAATTTTTTTTAGGAAGATCAGTAAATCCTAGTTTTTTTTTGTTTACCTCTGAAATTCGTACGAAGTCCAAATGCCTTATCTAATTGTTAGTTCAAGCGAAGCCGAGGGTCAAATAGTTGTCAAATATTTTACCTTTAACGCAGCGTAAGCCAATTCCGGCCAGAACGCTGCTATATGAATTCCTCAGTCACTAAATAGGTAAATAGATTCCTGACGTGCACACTGCATCTGACTTGGTGTACAGGTCATGTCATGACTATGTATTGCGACCTACGTTATGTTGTTTAACCTTTAGCGATAAACATATGAACCTCGTCACGTTTTGAACTGTGGACCTTTCCAAGTGCGGAGATTGTAAGTGTTTAGCAAGGATGCAATAGACGATAAACATATAAAAAACGTCGCCGTTATAAGGTCAAGGCGACGGACATGCCATGAATAGACTGGGTGGGCTGTTACTGCCATTTTCGACGGTCAAAAGACCATACATAATACGGTACCTACTTGAACACTGTGGATGTATATTATTATAAAAATATAGATACACAGATACAGACAATGTTTAGCGAAGAGAAAAATGTATTCGGTTGAAAATGGGATTTATGGCGATTATTTGAAAAATCTATGTATGTCTCTTTCTAAAACGCTTTTCTTTATGCAGCAAGTATAGCACTACTTGCGTGTGTCGTCACATGCAATTAAGTCTTTCTCTGTCTAATCTTGAATTTAAAACCTTTATAACTCTGTTATATTTTTAAAGATAGCTTAAAAGTTGTTTTTCTGTTCGATAACATGCATTGTGTAGCTTTAGTTTATAAAATGAATAAAAAATAGTCAAATACCACATTCCTAAATAAATGGTGCCTAGAATTTGATAGTTTAAAATTAAGCGTGCTTTTGTCACTATTTTATCAACATCATTACAGATTTAGTGAATCATGTTTCTGCGTCGTAGTTTGTTGGATTAGTTCATATTTATCTTGCTTTCTCTATTAGCTTCAGTAAGGTAGTTGAGATAGCAAGACGAACTTTTACGACAGTATACGACGCAGAAACATGATTCATTACATCTGTGCATTAGCTATAATACAAATATTTACTTCCTTATTATATGCGCTATCAATAAATACATATTTGATTAATTACTCTTATCTCATGTTTGTTGCAATATTAATCGGATATAATTATGAAGCTATATATTGCCCTATAACAAAGACATCTGATATTTTGTTGCTCCATGCGGATCTTATGTTACAGCCTCCGTTAATCCGTTAAAGGAGAAATCCATTCCCCAATAAGTGTTCTACCCAGGTAGAATATTTTAGTAGATTTCTGATAACTATGTGATTGCTAGTCTATCACAACACTACCACCGGACTTTCAAGCTGAAGGGGCGGTTTCAAAGGGCCTCAATGGCATGCCGATATTGACAACTTGTAAATTAAATCTCGTCTTGATCAGGGAGAGGACCGTGAATGGCCCTCGAGAGGGTCGCGAGGCTAGACACCTTTTCACTGAAGAGCAGAGTACCTAGTTGGCGACATAACACTTTACATAACCAAAGGGTTGTAAATTACATTTGGATCGTGAACAGCTTTTTTCTTGCATTTCTAGTTAAAAATATTAATGGGACACTTCCGGTCTTGCAATGATTCTTAAAAATCATATTTGGAATTAATTATTTTGTGATATTTTGATATATTTTTGTTTTTAACATTTTATACAAAAATAATTGTACCTGCCGAAATTATAATTCCTATTTATATACTTTAATTCCATTTCAATTTCTGAATGACGGGAAACATTTGTAATTTATTCTCCTGTACCACATGGAACGGCAAAGGTATGTTTTCAAAGAAAACAAAAGTCGAAATTAAAACGAGGAGTCTTGAAGCAACAAAACAGTGAAGGTATTTTTTATTCCTCAGAGAGACAGGGTCAGTATAATTCAACTAACTCTTTGCTTCCGCCCTCAAACGCACTTATTGTTGTACAAACAATAACAGAGAAGGCAATTGTTCCAACTATTTTCTTGTTTAAAAGTAATTCTTTGTTGGCGAGTTTGAGCCGAGCCCGGGAGCAGGGTTCTAGTCAACAAGCTAACCCCGAACACCTATATTAAGGCTCTTGGGACAAACAAAAGGTTGGCGCAAATATTTGTCCACATGTTGACAAGCATTAACTTCTTCGTACATCTTTTTTGGACGAACAATTAAGTTTCGCGCGCGGCGTTTTCGCCTCCAAGGCTGGAACCCTGGGGAGATTCACGACTTCATCATGTCTACTGTGTCTGCTGTGCAGTATTGGGCACGATATATTTATTACTTTTATACATACATACCTAAGTACATGTATAAGTTGATAAATGTTTTTTTCTGTGGATTATTGTTGGCCGTGTTCGTTATTAATTAGAAGAACAACAGTGGCCATCAAGTCCTGCTTATTTACGTAAGTATAAAATCGTGATTGTTTTAAACACCAATAAAGGTGACTTTTGTTGTGAAGCATACGTGATGATAGGATGAGTGCGTTTTACATGCAACTTATTTTAATATTTTTTTCAGCTGTTAGAAATGACTAAAGTAACTTTTTTTAAATTTGTTTACGTTCTGTGGCCCATTTCACGAAGCTACAAGTTACAATTTACAAGCGGTAGTCTGTTTTCAATACATAAGTACTGTTAAAGAAAGTGAAATAGGGCACTGCGCTCAAGCAGCTTAAAACTTAATTCAGACGATTCGGCGGGTACACATTCATGTGTGCCGTATTTTTTTTTTCATAACCCATCCCTGAGCCCGCAGCATCCCATCCCACGTGCGATTTAATTCAAACCGTCACGGTTTACTTACGGCGGCATAAAAGTGCCGCAAAGCTTTGTCGTGCTTAAGCGCGGACTTAATGAAAGTCTGCTCTCAAGAGCGTTTCCCAAATCCCCCTTTAACTAAGATCCTCCGGGATTCCCGCCGTCGACTTTGTAACACTTTCATGCCGGGATTACGGCTGCCGTGTCTCCGTGAATTAAAAATATTTTTGTACCTGCGAAGACATGACCTAAATGCTCGTTTACGCTCTTACAGCCCACTTGCTTGGTTGCGACCGCTTCTCTTTAGCCTTCTGTGGGATTGTATCAAGTTGATGCTATGGAGTTAGAAATTTAATTTTATTTGAAGAAACGACGAATTTGAAACATTTAGTTTGCGTTTTAGTTACTCATAATTTTAAGAATCACGTGTTTACTTGTATAAGTATTTCGAAACTTTTAGGTGACCGAAACATAGCGTTTCGTCGGCTGTTGCTGTCGATGTGAGAACATGTATAGTTCAATAAAACTATATTGTAATGTATGTGGAATTTAGCACATTCTATAAGCATAGGTTTATTATGAGAAGGTGAAATTAAAGATAACAACTCTCCCTCCTCTCCCGGGTGTGTATCCCCTATGTCATGCCCTCGAAAGTAACCCGGAAAGATTGCGTGTTTTTTTTAGTTAAAAAAACTGTCCTATTTCTATATTTGGCAGCGATCATCTTGTAACTTTTTTTTTGTTTCAGGTAAGAGCTAGCTAGCTAGCCGGCCGGTCATAGCTACCTATATCGCTGGTATGGCTTGAGACATCTTTTTTCGGAGGAGTATGAAAAAAATTGGCTAAATGTGTTTTGCCTATAATTATAACACAATTTTCATCATTGAGATCGATCACAAACACCGAAAAACACGTTCCAAGAAGAAGCAGATCTTTTGATCAGCTTAAACCCTCCACGCCTTCCTGAAATAGAGAGTCTTGACTGACGGACGGGCAACGAAGTGATCCTGTAAGGTTTCCGTTTTGACTGATTGAGATACAGAACCTTGAAAATAAGTACTTTACATTACATTGTACATTTGCTCGGAAAATTCACTTTCAAAGGATGTATACATTTTACCGTACTACGATTTTTTTACAGTTTTTTTTTTATTCTCCATTTTAAAAGTTTACAAGCAAAGAGTTTTAAATAACAAAAATAAAAAATATCGACTTATAGGTAGAAAAATTTATAAATATACAAAACTAAGTAATGAATTTGCAAAATTTATTGTAATTATTATAAACTGTACATAATTTAATTACCTCAGATTTAATGATTTCCACCTTTTATTTATTCGATCAAATCACAGTGGCTGAACGCGTCGAACCTTTGCCTGAGAATTTTTCTAATTAAAAACAAAACTTACGCATACGCATTACGGACTCGAAATTTTTGTAAAACTTTGCGTTGTTTTGTTTTTATTTATCAATTTTGTGTCATTATTGCCTATTTTCTCACAAATGTATTGAAAAACGTCGTATGATACACGGTTGGCAAGGTTTTACAAACTCGTGACGATGAAAATTTATCACTCGTCAACTCTTTTGTTGTAAATAACTATTATTTAAGATAAATTATATCTACATAAATTATTGGAACAAAGTTTTCTAATAAATAAATGTAAACTTACTGTGCTAAAAATTCTACAATTTGTAAATATTTATGCTATTAATGAAGTGTAAACCTTCTGAATTTTCTGCTAGAGGAGTACCATTGTAAAATTTACACTACTGAAATAAGAAAAATAATATTTATCTTGTTATTCCAGCAGTTCTCTAGAATAATTTATTCGGCGTTCTCATAGTAGTCTATTTTCGTTATATTAAATACCATTTAGTTAAAGAAAATTGAATTGTTACTGATACCTATTCGATATCTTGCTTTTATTGGGGTTCTGTACAGTCCAAGGGTGGAATCTTTTAATAATCAATTTCGTTATCAGGCTGGCTATTTGGATGGGTATTTCTGCTCCCACTATTTTCCAAGGTCTGATAATTTTTTTGGAGTTGAAATTATAATATTTGGTAAGTCGTACAGCTTCAAATCATAACACTCGGAAAGGAAACAATCGGGAACACATTTCTGATAAGAATAATGTGTAATTTTTTTCCTTTATCTAGAAATTTAAGAATTTTCATTTTTTATCTGTTCGGAACGCTTAGTGCGCGAATCCGCTGGTTATCTGTACCCAAAGAGCACTGGCACTTTCCCAGTTTACAATTATATTTTTCACCTTAGCATCTCAAACAGCAGGTTTTGCTATTAAAAATCAGTGAGCAAAATTGCATTTTGCACCAGACTTGATCGTTGTCTGGCATTCTGAAGTGACTTTTTTAAGATGTTATGGCGATTGTACGAAGCTTTGAGAAAAAGTTTTAAATATGATGAAGTACTATATTTATTTCTTAACAATCGGATTATATTTTTGGGGTTCCTTTTATATCAACAGCGACCCCCTCGTCTCGACCCCCGGTTTAAACAAAGCGTTATAAGAGGCGTCACTTGCCGAGGCGTCGGACCAACTCCGTTATGAAGGTAATCAAAGGTTAAGCCGTTAAAGTTGAACCGATAAGTGAATTTTGCGTTCCCAACAGCTGGCGGATTAATCTGAATACACGAAATTTATGGACGCAGCCGTAGGACTGTAAGACAGGTCGGCGCAGTAATAGCTTGTGTAAAGTTGGATTCAAAGCGCTAGGAAACGTCCGTGCAAAGTAGCGGTATGAAGTACTAACGAATCCGAGGCAGCGAGGTTCTGATTGGTTTACTCGCTACGAAAAATCGTCATTAGTAGCTTTTTTTTTTTTTTTATAAAACGAGGGGGCAAACGAGCAGACGGCAGATCTTCGTCGTGCGAGGAAAGAAGTTTCGCTTAAAACGCACGGTACTAGACTGCCAATCATCAAGATGGTGAGGATGGAAAGACAGACGGTTCCTCGAAGTGCGGTAGTGGAATTTAGCCTTAGGCAGCAATTCGAAAAGTTCGTCAGAACACTCCCCATGGTAGATGCGATATAATATGCAGAGAGACGCCACATCTCTCCGCAAAGCCAAAGGATCGAGTAGGCCAGAGAGCGCCTGACTATCGACAAATCGAGCAGCTCTACGTTGGATGCGGTCAAATGGAAGAATTTGGTACTTGGGTGCCCCAGCCCAGAGATGAGAACAGTACTCCATGTGCGGCCTAAGCTGCGCTACGAAAGTTTATTTGCGTTGTGAATTAAGTGCGATTATTTATTATTGGTTTTCCCCGTAAAAGTAACAAATTTGGAGTTGAAATAAAAAATACAAAAAGACTCCAAAAAAAAACAATCATAATTTTGATTGCTTAGCAGCGACATCTCTTCTCTGGGTGAGCGGTTGGTTCCGAAAGAGGTTATAGCACGCAGCACGGATTGCTGAGGACCTGGGTTCGATTCCCAGCGCTGGTCTCTTTTTCTGTGCATCCATGTCTCAGTTTGTATTTTCGATGCGATTATTTACTCGATATAAGTAAGTATTATAAATTTTCTTGATTTTATCGAAATATATTGAAATAATATAAAAGAGGAGACCTTGAGATATAGGTAATATTTAGTAGGTTTCAATTTAATCCAACAAACATCAAACACATGTTTCCTTCACATATTTATCAACTCCATATATAGTGAAAATAAAATTTACCCAACAAACATTTTTTGTTTATGGAAATGTACTTTGAAAATTTATTAATAGTTAAATTAGCTTAAATAAATAATTCCTATTTTGTTTTTAGTAACCACGTGAGCTTGAAGTGCCATTTATTCATATCAAATACTAGCACTACGCCAAAAAGTTGGTTCACGTTAAATGATACGTTTATCCTGTTATTCGTAGTAGTTAACCATACAAAACGACTGACTGGAAAAAGTTCCATTGTGACACAAAAATAATCCATTCAATTGTACGAGTAGGTATAGTTAATTTTCGAATCACAAAGAACAATTTTCACACTATAATTATTTTAGCGTTTTAGCCTGAAGGAGCAATAAACACACACACGCACACACACTCAAAACACACAAAATTAGGCATAGGGATTCTTAATATTAGTTTAGCGCTGCCTTGTCGCATTGGGCCATCAGACGCAGCCTTAAACACCATTTGTTAAGCTGCTAATAAAGGTAAAGACCGAGAAATATGACCTTTACGAGCTTTTTAGTTTAAGCTTTTGCCTTTTAATCAAAATTAATACTTACGTTATTATTAAATGATAATAATTTATTCTGAGAAAACAAAGTTCCATGGAAATAAAAATACAAACACTGATAGAGAATATGTACAGTACAATAAAGTGTTAATTCATACTTAGACTATGTCAGTGACGTGTCATTGTGTAATAAAAACGACACATGCAAACTGCCTGACATATTATTGACAATCAATACATTTTTTGTTCAGTTTATTTAAACTTCGTGTAGGTAATTAAATATTAATAAAATGAAAGCCTTTTTAAATTTACATTTAGAAAAAGGCCACACGCGTATTTTTCAAGAAATATAAGTTGGCATCAGGAGGTACCAAGTGATTTTAAGTTTTAACACATTCGTGACCACATATCGCTACGCGCTTTGTAGCGAAAACTGCCTACGAACAGAGAAAGTATTCATCAAGCTGTCTCCGCCAATGTCCGTAAACGGGCATTTTCACTTTAAATGACGCTAAAATATGTTTTTTATTTCAGAATTATGTAATTCCGGTTCTCCTTACTCGGATCACGAGCACTGATTTGGACGAAGTAATGTGTCCCTAATTTTTTTTTCAGTTTTGGTACTTTTTTTCATACAATTTATATGGGTCGTTACGAAATGGACACATCAAAGTCCAAATATCATTATTCAATTTAGGCTATAACAAGCACTTATGAATGTCAAAAAAAATCTACCACCGGTTCGGAATATTTATAGAAAATTCGGGTAATTTTTTTTCATCAACATCAGCAGTGCTCGTGATTCTGAGTAAGATGAACCCAGAAATACCTAATGCTGAAACCAGTAAAATTTAGCGCCGCTTAATGTGAAAATGTTAAAAAAAGGTTAAACTTAATTGTAAGAAATTCCCAGTTAGTGAAGCAGTTGCTGGAATCAGGCCGGATCAGTATTCGTGGGGTGCGTGTTAATCAGTTCGGCGCGACACTTTAATGAGATTTCTTTTGGAGATCAACTCGAAGTTCGTCTCTTTTGTTAGGTTTCGCCGAAAGCGGGCAAGTTTGGTTGAGGCTAAGCGAGGTGTGATTGTGTTGAGACGTTTTTCTCTGAGATTGCGATGTGTTTAGTATTCTCTGTTTCTATAAGCTTTTTTTAACTACATAGGTTTGCAAGTCAAATTTCATTCCCTTTTATTGGCCGGATGGATTTGTGGTACGAATGCTGCGGATGACCATCATGCAAGTACAGTCAACAATAAGGTTATAGTTTTTTAATACAAACTTTTTTTTAACTTTCATTTATATTAATTGTACTTGCATTGTCATAACCTAATCTAACCTACATTAGGGCAGATTTACTTAAAGAAAAAATGTACTAATAAACGAAAGTTTTCACATTCTCAGGTGAGTTTCAAAAATGGCTAAAAGTACCCATTTTATTGTCTTATACCACATTTGAAACTATAACAGTAGGTACTTAACTTCCCAGCCGTTTTTGAAGGCGATTTTACACTGGTAGTTACTTATTTATTTTTCTTTATGATAATTCGACCTGTTTGTAATCCGTCAACGTAATATATCAGTCACATCAGTCACACCACACTTCGCGCGCTTAATCCCGTAACCAAAATTGATTTATGAAATCGACAGGAAGTTGTCAATGCATTATTTCACCATACCCGCAACAGCACAAGCTGGTTATTTATAGCATTAACAGCGCAACACAACAGGCCTACTTGGCTCTCCGCTGCATCCTTTTTTAACTAGCCTGGTTAGATAAAGACGAACTGAGTAAGATAAAGAGAACAGCTTTCTTGCGTAGTTGTCCTGAAATGTGTAATAATGTGTATGGCCATCGTAGCCGCCTGCTACGACACTTCGTAGCGCTACGAGTTGTGAAAGACATCAACGCTAGCTCTACGCCGTAGACATTTTCCTTCTAAACAAAACTAAATATAAACTTGAAATGACCGTCAATTTGATTTGATTTCCTCGACGGTGAGCCGGGCAAAGTTAAATTTCTTGAACTGTTAGTCGTAATTACTTGATGTCTAAATCCAGGAATGCTCAATTCCAAGAATTGTTTACCAAAGTACCTGTGTACTTCGTGATAAAATATTAAATTCTTGATTCGTTGAACGGGATTAAGAATACGTTTAGAATTTTGGCCGCGTTACTTTGCTGATATTGTGCTTTGATTTAATAATAAAAGAGGCCTGTAATTACTTTCGAAAATAATCGTTTCTTGTGCTCAATCTGAGGGTACGGCTGTGCTCTCGCCAAGTCGAGTGCAAGGCAAATTGCAAATTGCATTTTTCTCGAAAAATTTCGGCGTATATTCACGCCTCTCTTACAGCACTGAGATATATTGAAAAGCTGAGATTTTGCTCATTCTAAGGGTACTTACAGAAACACTCAAATTTGAAGATGATAGCTTTATTCGCTTAGAAGTTAGACTAGCAAAGTTACTTAAATTTGATACTGACTGATTGATTAAGTTAAGAATCATCTAAAGTTAAACAATACCTAGAGAGTTCACATTTAACACAGAAATAAACATAGAGACAGGTAAAAAAACAGTTTCATTATTTTCCGAAAAAGTCAGACAAGATACCTGCAATCCTTTTTGGATATTAAGGGATAGTGATTGATTGAATATCATGATTCGATTCGCTTGGCCGTTTTCCCACATGACAAAAAAAACACATACATTTTATTCGAGACCTCGCGGCAACCCATCACCTTCACCGACATTATGAAGTAACCGCAGAAATTAAGCTAAATATCGCAGTCAAAGTGATGCACGACCTGCATTTTCGCATATGAACATAACAATAAGTCCAAATCCCGAAATCGTGCCATTCGGACCCCTTTTGCGGAAGTGCAGCGCTTTGTCTTTGCTCTGAATGAACTTATAAAGCCGGCTACCATTGTCCGTTCGTACATTTCAATTTATTGCATAGCTTTACGGTACTTCGGCTTTTGGGGTTCTTTAAAACTGAATTCATAGATTGCTTACGGTAAGCAACATATTAACCATTTATTATATTCGTAAAACTAGCTGTTGCGCGCAACTTCGTTGGCGTCGACCCTTGGAAAGGAGCAGTTACTAGCCTTTCTTACTCGTTTTTACCCGACTGCCCGAAGGAGGGTTATATATATAGCTTTATTTAGGTTTTTTTTATTCGGTGTAGAAGTGTTGATTTTATCCATTACAAACGAACCAAACAAAACACGCATTCAAACCTCTTTTGTTTTTATTATTAATTTGGTTGGATTTGGATATGTAGTAGTTAGAGGGATCTTCACCGCGATAAGAGGTGTCGAGTCGATAGTGATGCAGTGTTTTAGTTGCAAGATTTGTTTACTTACGTCTTTTAAAATATTTTTGAACTGGTCTCTATTTAACTTGTAAATATCGAATGTCATCCACATTCTTCATCTTCTTTAATAACATCTCAAAATGTCGTGGAAAAGCTACAACGTCATTACTTTATTTCAGGCGCAATATTCCTCGTGACGTAGTCTTTTGCTAGTCTAAAGGCAGGCAGAATAGTTTCCTTATCCTTATGTTTACAGAATATAATAGTAGCATTTGCACAATAACGTGGTGCGAGAACATCAATCAAAATAGACTAGTTCGTCAAGCTCGTGTCGTGGAAATCATCTCGTCTACGTATGAAAAACCACACTCTTTTTGTCGAGTGCGAATGGTGACGATCAATGTCACTATTTGTCATAATAATGGCTCAAACATTTTTTACGAAAACTAAAGCAACTTTCTGGTCACGCGTCATGAGAAAGAATTATAGCGTGATTTGTCAAATCTTGACAGTCGCGCGCGAGCGTCGATGGGCCAACCTTTGTGTGCTGCAGTCTTTCGGACAGATAGCCGCTAAATTAGAAAGAAACGTTTATTCCCAGTCAGCGAATTAAATTCCTAGGCCACCGTAGGGTGACACTCTTTCCCGGCCCGGATAATACCGAAATGGAAATACCGACCCTGTTTTTCGTGTACACGCCCATAGAAACTGACAGGAGTTGACAGGAGGAGGAGGGAAAAAACAGGGCCGGTATTTCCATGTCGGTGTTATCCGGGCCGGGAAAGAGTGTCACCCCCACCGTAGAATCTTGTCATTGTAACATTTACAGTTTAGCCGTATTCAAATTTAGGGTGAATGGGCATTTAACAGGCAAGCGTGATCCATCTTAGTACACATCTTCGCTTACCATCAGGCGTGATTGTGGTCAAAATTTCTGTGTAAGTTAAGTAGTAATAACGGTTTACAAGATTCGACACACAATTTTTGCTACTTTGGGAGCGATTATTTCCGGAAATCTACACTTAATCAAAAAAGTTATTGAGAAACCTTACTATCTTTTCAAAAGAGCTGTCGAATTATGTGCTGTGCTGTTACGTGTATGGAGTGCCCCCCTATAAATATTTATTTTTGTAATTTAACTACAAAACTAAATAGCGGCTTTGACAAGACATCTGTACTCCAAATTTCATTGATATACATCTTGTAGTTTCGAGTAAAATGCCTGTGACATACGGACGGACAGACAGACAGGCAGACGGACTTGATGAAACTATAAGGGTTCTGTTTTTGCCATTTGGCTCCGGAACCCTAAAAACGCATTCAAATCCGTCCACCCGTTTAACACACAGACAGCTAGACAGCGGTCAAACTTATAACACCCGGCACCCCTCTTTTTGCGTCTGGGGTTAAAAATAATAATTACGCCATTCAATAAGCACTGTCGTAAAAAATAAAATTATTTACCGAAATAGGGTTCCATGTTGTCCCAAGGATCAAATTGACGGTACCTGAAAACATTATGTATAATTCGCGGCAGGAATACGAGTTACGGGATCTCATGCTATAGAAAGTGACCACCGCTTCTCATAGACTTCCGCGCTAAGGGAATGCCAAATGATCAAGGACCCTTTGCAAATGCGCCTAAGTGGCCATAAGTTTTTGTATTCAATGTGATGTGGTATGGGTTCAAATGATATATGTATGATTAGTAGAAAATTTAATGCAATGATTTCATATTCAAGGCAATTGGTCGTGCTCGTGCGTGAACAGTGGGAAGTTGGACGATACCGTGCCCTCAAACCATTGTCAATTCACAACAGGTAGCTACAATGCGCTGATAGTTACTGGTTCTTTATTTGCGATTGTAAAATACGTGTCATGCACTAATGAACGTGATGGTGTATGGGTTTAGTAAAAATTATAGCCCTTTTAACACTAATCAAAAATCACGTAATTACCCGAATTGAACTTGCACCTGACAAGATCAGATCGATCGGAGAAGTGTAATTTTTGAGCTTCTTGAAAAACACTCCTTATGCGAAATAGCCTTGAAACTTAAATTATAAATGTTTGCATACCTGTCGGAGATTTAAGTGTTGCAGTGTGATTCAAGACTTGCACAATTGCAACTTGAATTTGACAGGAGAGCGCGAGTTCGGAGCAGCGACGAAATAAGCTCACGGACTGTAAATTTCCGACACTGACTTCAAAAACATCGAGCTGCGACTGTTTTAACTATCACTGTTGAATCTTGTTACCACAGTTTAAGAGTTAGCAGACATTTTCCTAAATAAATCTTTTGATAATCCATCTCCATACTAATATTACAAATGTGAAAGTGTGTGTGTTTGTGTGTTTGTATGTTAGTCCGTCTTTCACGGACGGATTGACGTGATTTTTGAGAGATAGTTTATGGGCCAGCGAGTGACACAGGCTACTCTTTATTCCGGAAAAATGCGCAGTTCCCGAGGGAAAAAGCTAGTTTTTATTAAATGTTTGAGATTTCCAGCCAGTCATTGAGAGTGAAAAATAGTTTAGAGTTTTGAAAATATTGCTCCACAATTATGACTCCCTGACGGGTTTCCATGCGTCCTGGATATTGTTTAGAAATTTTAGTATCCGGCTCCAATGGCGCGCCTGCTTTTGTTGCTAAAAGCACTTGAATTTAAAAAAAATCCAAGAGAATATTTTCGCTAAATAATGTTTGGCGACATAATTTACATTTTTGTTTGCCTTTTCTCTTCTCTCTGTATAATTTATAGGTCGCGCCGCGGATTAATAAACGCTACATTTTTCTTTGGCGTTATTTTAATACGCAAACAGTGTAGCCGTTTGTGAGAATATTTATGAAACAGTGCAATTTTGCTTTGGTATTACTTTAACTTTGTTATAGTTCTTTAAATGCTCGTCATAAAAAATGCAATTTCTGACACTCCAAGAATGTAGTAATATGCTTAAACGCTGCATGTGTTGATTGTTACTTAAACTGAGTTTAGACCTGTGAGCGCTGCGCAAACATAATCGCTCAAAATGAGCTTAATAACGTCGCTCAAGTTGTCAGGTGGCGTATCGTTTTCTTCGTCGCCTACACTCTAACTGACTTGTTGTGAACCTTGTCGCTTTGTGATATGATTCAAGAATAAATATAAATGTTGGCGACTGGTCCAATCACACGAAGGCACAGCGGGTGGTAATGATACTACATACTGATTTTAACCGTATATTATATCAAATTGTATTATCATTTTATATAATTTTACAACAACGACATGGAGATATTAAATCGGAAGTTCACATTGTACCTATATACTTGCCAAATTTTTGCAAAGCCGACGAAAACACCATAGATTTTCTGATGAGCAAACACGTCTACAAACGCGATTCTGCATCACAGCCAACTTCGCAAGTGTAAACGAAGCCCTAAAGTGTGTTCCCGCCTCGTTTCCTTGCCGGAGTCGCCGGGTCCCGGGAAGCGGGCACAATGGCGCGACGAGTTGAGGTGTTGGCTGCCAACTCGTTAGGCGTCGCACGCGCCGCTGCACTCGCCTCGTGTTTACACGACATTAAGTGCCTCCAACGATGGATTTATTTGCCGAAACACTTACGCCCATAACTTTCCCTGTTCTGTATCAGTTACAGCTGTTTGCGATATTAATAAAAGTTGTTTGGAGGATGGTTCAAACACTCCACTCAAAAAGTTTGTCTATACGAAGTTGCCGTCGAATTGATATATTAAAAAATAAGAACTGACGCTGACGCTACCTTCTTTAAGTTTACTGGCGTGAAATTACAATGGCGAAAACATGCCAATCTCGATTTATTTCAATTTTGTTTTCTTTGTTGTCGGTCAATGATTAGAAAATCCTGTTTGTGTTCGGGCGGGAAAATTACGGATGTCAGATATATTTTCTGTCTGACTGGAAATAATGTTGATGGGTGAAATTCCAGTCAGAATGTTCGGAGTTCTAAATATTAGGTAGGTATATGCTGCATGCCGATAATTTGTGTAGGCATTCCTCTAAAAATAGCCGGCTTAACAACTAACCAAATTCGATGGATACGTTCAGATGGAGCGGAGGCACTATCGGGTACTTAAGGCCCTCGTACAAATTGGGTTAGAGCCGAGGATGCTAGAGGCCCTCGAGGCCGAGCCGCGGCGCGCGTTAGCATTGATTCGTGCAGCCTTTAAATAAGGGCTTGCTCCAGGATACATTGCTATTGCGGCTATACACCTAGTTTCTCCCTGGTACGTATTTACTAAACAAAATATAGTAGCCTGGTCGTTTGCCTTTCAAGCAGAGAATCGTGGATTTGAGTCCGGGCTCTCACATTTGAATTTTTCGGAGTTTATGTGCGAAATGACATATGTAATTTACTACGAGCTTTCCGCTGAAGGAAAAGGTTAGATTTGTAACGATATTTTGTGTGCTACACGTTGTATACTAAAGTAAATAAAATAGATAATGTATGAAGTTATTTTATAGCCCTCGCGTTATTGCCTTACTTAATTGCGTCTATATTTTTTTGCGTCTGCAAATTCCAATTCAGTAAAAAACAAGCCAATTAGAAACAAGTACATCATACAGAGCAGTTTATTGTAAAGGTTAGCGAAAGTACAATTATATACGTAAATAATTCATGCTGCACTACAATGTCATGTTATATCGGCCGATCTAGATCACTTTCGCGTGCCGCGTGCCAGGCGAAATTGCTAGTTAATAACGTGGTTAATTTGAACAATTATAATTTATAATGCAAGTTAAATTATATATAATGTATTCCACCTTAAATCATCTATGTTACATAAACAATACCCCTTTTTCTTCGTGGAAACCTACATATCACATGATCGTGTTGTCTTCCTGTAGCGTGGCGTCGCATTACTCGATTCCCATTAGTTTTCCTAAATTTTTTAGTGATATTATAATAATATTAATAAATTCATTTATTTTGGTCAACTTGGCCCATACAATAAATACCTTACAGACTAACATACATATTCCATACATATATACTCGTATGTATGGCCGAAGAAATAGCTAGCTCACGCTTCACTCCCTCTTCTCTTCGAGTTGCTAACCAAAACGTTTGAACTAATATGCAACTGTTGTCTTTGGTACTTGGTACACACTGATCTCGGAAACCACACAGCCAATTAAGTTTTTAAATGGGTCCCACTGAAAAACAGCGTTGCGGCTTGCCGTAACAGTATGCTGAGTGGGGTCCACTTTATACTATTCGATGTTATTATTGTTTTTTTTTGTTCTCTCCATCTAATGTATTTTTATGTGTATCGAATATGTGTAAATAAATGTTTCTCTCTCTCTGTTTCTCTCTCAATTATAATAAAATTTTTAGTGTAGCTACTATGCAAATGATTGGTTCCAGCTTAAAATATGTGATAGTTTTGAGCGCGATAGGTGCCGCTTTTGTCGAGCAAGACGCAGACGAAGTTTTGTACTTATAGTAAACAAGATCTCGCTTACTCTCGCTGATGTACACAAAGCTATAATTTTTTTCAAGTGTTCGAGGAAATACATTTGTTTTTATTAGCAATACGGCTTGCTCGACGACATCTGGGATTTCGACAATCCGAAAATATTTTTGGTTTTTAATAATGTTACGATTTTTAACCCGCGACGCAAAAAGAGGGGTGTTATAAGTTTGACCGCTATGTTTGTCTGTGTGTCTGTCTGTGGCACCGTAGCTCTTAAACGGGCGGACTGATTTGAATGCGGTTTTTTTATTTAAAAGCAGGTTTTCTAGCGATGGTTTTTAGACATGTTTTATCAAAATCGGCTTAGCCGTTTCAAGATCATCAGCTCTTTTGTTCGCTGCGGTAGGAATCTTAGACGCATAATGGGTATTTACTTTACTTTCAAACATATTTGGGACCTAAAATTTGAAACACCCATGTATGCTATATATAACTATGCAAGATTATGGAATTCTCGGCCTGGCCTGATGCTGCAGCCAGGATATCCAGAGCACTAGTAGGTACACTCTTGATAAAACCATAGCAGATATATCGTGTTTGGATTCGTTTCGGTCAGTATTTGGCATGCAGTGGCCCACTGACGCGAACACAGAATGAATGCTGAGGACAACGAAACCCAGCTCAACGTCTTGAAAAAGCACAATATCTATTATTCGATTCTACATACAATGCAATAGGTAGTGGCAACACGATGAGCTGATGCTGCAGCCAGGATATCCAACGCACTAAATTAGCAAAAAATTCTATTAATTCTACATACAATGCAATAGTGGCAACACGATTAAATATAAAAAAATTAAAAAACCACCGACAAAATTAAAAAAACGCTCGAAAAAAAAACGCCGACAATAAAACGCCGCCGAAAAAGACAACTAAAAAGTAAAAAATAATTATGCACTACCTAGCTGTTGCCCGCGACTTCATCTGCGAATAATTCGTTTATCCCTATCCCGCGGGGACTATGCTGATTTACTGCAAAATTAGCCTAAGTTAATTTAGTAATAAGTACCTAGTAATATTTTTTTATCTAAGCGTCGTCGGTGTCGGAGCACCCCTAAGGTTAATACTTTAAAAATACAACATATGTACTTTAGTTTCCGTTAACCTTCCTTTCCTGTTTTCGTGTGGTCGCTTTTTTTTAGCCCACTTGACATTTAAGAGAAGTCTCTTCGTTCCATTCTCCATACAAACGTAGTCCCGGTTTCATTTAAAAACTAGGCAACAGAAATAGATGACATTTTGTAAGTATAGACTAGACGTAATTATCTATGCCTGTGGTTTTTTCAGATTTTCATATAAATGTGTAATATCAGAATTACAGCAGCTCAAAAGTCGACAAAAAAAAGATGACAACTTTGCACGAGAATTACAGATTAATAAAGCATTTTTACAAAAATCTAAAAAACCACAGACATAGAAAATATAATGAATATCTTGATTGTAAAATATCATTGATTTATGTGCTATACTTTTCGTATAATATCACAGAATAAGTAATAGTACATAATATGAGGACAACGAAACCCAAAATTCAACCGCCTAAATCTTGAAAAGCCTACAGCTATCTCGATATAAATTACGGACGTCGTTGCGGAAGGCATGGGGGGGACGGCTGCGAGCGCTTATGTCACGAGCGATAAAGACAGCAATATCCCAAACGAATACCTAACGCGGCCGCGCGGCCGGCAGGGAAACTTATCTTAAGTACATACCTTTAATATGTTTTGTTTGTCTGATGTGAAAATACATACTAATCTAAACGTCAACATTATCTGTCTAAATTCAGTATACATTCTCGTGTTTTGTGACACGAAATTTTGAGCGTCTCGACGTCTGGAATTCTAACCAAAATAGTCTTAATTGCATTCATCGTATGATGTACGGCATTCATGAACTGTTTATGCATTCAGAGCGAGTTTGTGAGCCCAATGACAGGGGGTCGTAACCTTCTACCCTTTCATCCTTTATACCCTTGCAGTTGCACCCACAGAGCTAACGACAGGAATGGAAATGTTATCGTTTGTATTTATTTCTAGAACACTAAAATACTGTACCTAACCTACTCACTAATCTCTATTATAAATGAGAAAGTTTGTAAGTCTGTTTGTTACTTCATCACGTCTAAGCTGCTAAACCGATTAAGATGAAAGTCCGTCGGTATACAGATTGTTTGCGTCCCGGGGAAGGATATTGGATAGTTTTTATCTCGGAAAATTGCATAGTTCCCGCGGGATAGCGAAAACCGAATTCTACGCGGACGGAGTCGCGGGTAACGGCTATTGAAATATAATTCTTATTCAACCACAATTATCGGCAATATCAAACTTTTTAAGAAATTAAGTCGTTAAATTTGTTAAATGAGCCGGGAAAATAAATAAGTTTTTGCTAAAAAAAAAACATTTTTTAATTCAAGCTTTTTCCTGACTGTAGGTACTTGCATTGCTAAATATTGCATTGTCATCCAATTTACATTATCATCATCATCCCAGTCTATATACGTCCCACTGCTGGGCACAGGCCTCTCTCAGAATTTAGTTCACTATTGGGAACTTCACACACACCATTGAATTGCTTCGCAGATTTGTGCAGGTTTCCTCACGATGTTTTTTCGTCACCGCAAAGCTGTGGTAAATTTCAAATGTAATTCCGCACATGAACTTCGAAAAACTCAGAGGTTTTGAACCCACGATCCTCTGTTTGAGAGGCGATAGGCCACCACGGCTTTTAATTTACATTATATGTACATCAAATTTCAAGTCAACCCGACCACTGGAAGTGGATAAAAATTAACTTCCAAGGTTTGAAACAAATAAACAATATACGATGTAAAGTGAAATAAAAGCTTGTAAAAAGCCAGATAGGCGCCTTGCATTTGTGTTGCTTTTAGTATCTATCACATGTGTGGTTGCACCCGTGTCCATTATTGGACTTTGTCTGCTATATATTGTTACTCGAATGATTTACTAGTAACGTGGAAATCCCACTTAGAAACTATTTCAATGCTTTTATGAGACCTCGATCACTTCTGAAGTCATACCTACTACGACTTTAATGAATGAGCTAACCTTTTAACAAATTTGAATGACTGAATAAAGCTTTCACTCTGAATAATTTCGATTTGAATAAGTCAAGGCTGATCCGACAGGTGACCCAGATCTCTTTTACCCCGTTTGCCTCACGACATATACGTAATATTGTCTCGTTGGAAATGACATCCAGAGGATCATAATACTATAAACATAACGGACCAGTCACAGGCCAGTATAATCGGCACTACAGTGCTGGGCCGTGGGGCAAACGAGTTACATACAATGATCGATTGAGCGCCGCAAATTGTTTTTGTTACTGTTAGCAAATCTTTTTTTCCGTGTACTGGCACGACTTTACTGGTCTGACATTAATGGTTCGTATAGTGTTGTAGCGTGGGAATGAAGTAAGGGGTTGCTGGGATTACAGTGTAAGTCTTCTCTTCTTCTATGCGAAGTTGTAGTGTAGCTGCTCTACTTTATTTTTCGCTAGCGTTTCTTTCCGTTTATTTGATGTCACCGACCTCCTCCCAACACTTTCATACAAAATACAAATAGTTGTCACTACTACGCTGGCGAGTAGTTATAGTCGCAATTCAGAATTACGTCGTACCAATTTTAAATTCGTGTGTCACATATTTTCGGTCGCTTCCCCTCCTCACCGCTCTTAAATGAGTTACGTAATTTATCGATGGTCTCCTATTTCCATGAGACGCAGCCAAAGTTGCGGATAATAGCTAGTTTAGTATATTATAATTTAAAACTATAATAATAATATGATATATGCTCCATTTATTGCCAAATTCCGTCTAATTAAGGTAACATAAAGTAATTATTGCCACAAGACAAGTGACAAAAAACCATATTAAATTTGGAATTTTCAGTTGCCAAAATTTTAATTTCACTGAAAGCTATTATTCGTTGAAACTGTTTGCTTTTCATTTCATAAGCTGTTTTAAATTTGATACGTAAATTAATTTACATTTTATTTACGACAGTTCGGTTCGAAACAAAAAGTGATCGTACCTATCTATTATTGGATGGCAATTTTGTACTAGTGAAAAGGTATAACTAAATTGGCCTGGCATTAAGAAAAAATATCAACTATAGGTAATTTACTGAACATTTTGTCTGTTAGACATAATTCATTTAGTTCTAATTAATTACCTTAAATAATCAAATTGTTTAGAAAACGAAACCTAATTTACGTGCATTCCCGTGGTGACGTTTTGTTTACAATTCGGACTTTCTCCCGTTCACGCGCCGTGGGCAGAGCGTGGCCGCGGTCCGAGTCAACGACTCGACCAACATGCTAATTGGTTGTTCGCAATCATGTTAACCGAGGGACCGAAGTCTTTCCAACGAGTTAGTGTTATTAAAGTCAAAAGGTGAAATTTATTCATTCTATTTATTACCTACTTTTGAAAGTCAATTAAAGATCATTGCACATTTTTATGTAAAACATTCTTTTGAGTAAATTAAGTGAAAGTAGTTAGACCTGAAAACAATTTAAGTAGCATTTATTAAACTTAAATAAAATTATAAATAAATTATTTTACTTATTTACATTTTATAGAAGATCACGTTTGTTTTTGACCTCAGGCGACCCCAGCCCAGGCCAGGCACTTGCCTCTCCCAAAGATGAATAGCGGGTTAGTATCATCCCGTTTTTTATCCCTCAGGCAATGTCAATAGTCGCTTTTTACTGCAACTGCACCTACTCGTATGTGATCCTAACTAAAGGATGATATCTGACAAGTATCAAGTTTCTATAACAGCTAGTCAGATAAAAATAATGAATTCGAAATTGATGGTCTGGGTTTTACTCGTTTCTATGTATTTTAGCCGCCTTCAAAAAAAGGAAGATTTTTTTTTATTTCGTAATCAGAGAATTTTCCTCTTAGTTACTAAACTTTAAAGACAATTTGACTATTAAAGCCCTAACATCTAAATTCCGGGCTAAGGCACTAACAACGCAACCTCAAACTTCGTCCCATTAAAATTACTGACAATGTGTTTCCCAAACTTTAAGGATTTGACCATTAACCTGAATTTAACTATTCAGCGGGGCTGACCTCATTTCCGACGTGTCGCGAGGATAATTTAAGCGTGGGGGTCCTGGGCCGGAGTCCGAATGAACCCTCAGTCCTCGGGGAGGGATGTTTCGGACTGGCTGCTTATTGCAAGAGAAAATAGCTCTTAGCGGAGCGAGGCGACAGTAAAAACATTTGACAGTCGGCCATGGCGCCGCGCGCTCACGCGGAATAACTCGAGGGCCTTTGAATTGAATGGATGCTCCGATATTAGGCTCGCATTTGGAGCATCTAAGTTTGAATGGTTTGTAAAAGTCTTAGTGACGTGTCTTCCTAGACCCAAGCCTTCTGCTGTAGATTACATAGTGCGGATGGATAACTTTGCCCACTGTCTTCATCCAATAAGCCCTTAATGTACGCAGTTTTTGTTTTTAACACACCTCGAACGCATTCGCGTTAATGTGCTGAAGTTAAGTACCTACTACTAGAAGGTAATCTGTTGCCAATTTAAGTACATACATCACTTGAGACGATACCAGTTTACCCACAGTAGGTAATCAAGATGTCAACAGGAGTGAGTAAAGATTTTTGATCACGTCCAAGTTACTTAATATTTTCTTGCTTTTTTTTAAATATCTACCGTCTTATATTCGCAATGTAGCTTTAGGTGTCTGCGAGATTCAAACATTTAAACATTTTCATTACCGTCGTATGCAGCACCGAGCACTATTTGGGCTTAGTTAAGTAGTAATTCATGTACCTCTAATTTGGAGACAAGAATAAGCTTTATTCATGGAGTAGAGGCAACAATCGTTTAGTTAGGGAACGGGACCGGAAGATTCCTCCACGTGCTCTATTCAGAGTAAGTAACCTAGTTTCGGGAACATTGCTGCCGTCAAAGGACTCATTTATACTGAATATTGCGTTTTGAAGGTACTCAAACATTGTTATAACTAGGTCGACATAAATTAGGTTGAAATAGTTAAAGATTTTGGTAAAATTGTTGAGCTGTAACTTGTTCTGTGTAATTATAAGTTGTACTACAAAATACGTGACTGTTTATATGTGTGAGAGATAGTAAAAGCGGAAATAACTTGCTGCAGAACGTCGACTAAATTTAGGATTTTTAACGAAGGGAGTTGAACTAGCATTTCTTCGTTATCCGTGCCAAGCATGCGCCCGAAAAAATTAACTTGTTTTTAAAAAGCGAATTACTACTCTAGAAAAATTAACTTGTTTTTAAAAAGCGAATCACTAGTCAACTAACTTTTTCCAAACGTACTTTCTATTGTGATTATTTTGATTTAGATTCATATGTTAGATAATTAATGTATGTGTTAATTTTACACGTCGCAATCACGGCAGAATGTGAGAGACTTCAGTAATGTTAGGACTTTTTGTTGTGTCATGTTCTGTGTAATTTTTTTTCTGACAGACGGCACAAGTGATACGAAATGCTGCAACAAAACCACGATGTTGGAAAGTTAGACAAAATACTGTTGTGTTTTCTTTATTGTTCATTAGATACCAATACAGCAGAGATGCCTCCCAGACCGCTGCTCAGCGTGCGGAGGGTCAGCCATAATAGGGGTCCACTTTTATTGGCCACTTTGTATTTTTGCAGGGCGGTTTTATTAGTCCAGTGATCTGGCTTTATGGGGTATGTATCTCGTAATAAACTTCGATCCGGCTTATCCGGTATTGGAACTTATGTGACACTCGTATAATTGAATGCTGGGGGTCGGGATGGATGGGAAGACGAATGCGAAAATATCAAAACAAGTTTGGAAACTTTGATTGTATTATGTGCGTACGTGCAGACTACACTGACGAGTAATGCAGACAATGCGAACAGTTTAAATTAAATTCATTAGACATCGACGTATGTTTATACTTGAAAAGTTTAGATGATTAAATGTAAACAAACTTCAGTTGCCAGATTTGGCACATTCAAGGATTTTATACACATTTTACTCATCTATCATTGCAATACAAACTAGACTAATGTATTACAATACAGAACTGTAAATGTCTAGATAGTTTAATGAGGGAATTTTAATATTTAAGACACCAATTGACGTTGTTTTGTTTACATTTAGTTAGTTCATTACCTTAACCTTTCAAGTGTATTAAACCTATAAAATTTAGTCTTATTTTTGCAGCTCTACGTTGTAAATTGTATCTAATTTCAAAAGCAAAAATAACGAGTACTTTTCGTACAAGTTTGTATGAAAAGTGGCTCGTTATTTTTGCTGGCCAGTGTATATTTCCATTTTAATTAGAGTGTGTTTTTTATTTGGACATAAAATATAACGTGAACATGAACCGCGAGTTTACATTCAGTGAATATTTTCTCCGGATTTAAATCTTATCGAAACACAAAAAGGTCCGATTTTTACCTTACAAAACTTAGTTTTTCTCTTTCAGTCAAGTGTGCGCAATAAATATTTAAATAATAATTAATGTCAAATCCAATTTTACACAAAAACGAACTAGTTTAGAATTAGAATTAGGTAATAGACATCTCTGATTGCAGCAGTAGGGTATGAATTCTCAGTGGAAACGCAAAGTAAACTTAGGGCTCTTAATGGAAGTTCCAAGATTACGAGCAATGTTCCCCACACGCCACCAAACAAGGCAGTGCAATTACCGTGGGTCGTCGTCCCGCCAGCAGCGTGCTGCCCCAACAGTCAACCGTCTTCGGACACGGGCGCTAAGCGGATTAAAATCACAGTTATACGCATACGCTTGCTAAAACTGTGATTGATCGCTATCAATAGATGGCGTTTGGCGACAAAAATATTCGCAAAATAAATTCCGTCGCGACACCACATTGGGAAAGGAGATGGGCAAGCTGTGGATCAAATACTGCCCAGAAATGAAAGTATTAACTATTAACACTCTACTGTTAATACTTTTAACGTAGCAAATAATTGGTTAAGTTGCCATCTACAGGGATCGTAAAATGCGAGCAAAATCGATTGTAAGACGTAGGACAAATTTTAAGAACCCTGCCCATCATGTCATAACGTTTTTTTTTTCATGACTCCTAAGATTCATTTAAAGCGCTTTAGTGTTAGCTTAAGGTGCATATTGCACTGTGTGCTTGTTCTGGGCAGCACGTGGTCCAACTATCATACTCCCGTCTTTCATCTTCTTTCGTCGCGTTTTTCAAAGCTCGGTTTGGTGTACCTACACGGTAAAGCACGCATCAAGGAAGCAGGGCTCGATCCCAAGGCCAGTTGAGCGTTTCTGGCGTTTTCAATGTATTCTAATTACGTTGAATCTTAGAAAAAGTATGCTTGATTCGCAATGAAAGGTCTATGTTGCCCTCACGTCGCCAAACAAGGCAGTGCAATTACCCGCGGGTCGACGTCCCGCTAGCCGAGTGCTGCCCCCGGCTGCAGGCGCAAGCAATGAGCGGATTATAATAAGATACATTCTACACCGTGTTTTTCTTGAATTTGAAAGCGTTTTTGTTACAAATTTTAAAATGTATCCTACATTAGGAACTTTTTACTGTTGTTTTACCCTGCATAATTAATCAAAAATAACTAAAACTCTAATAACTTGCTTAAAAGTGTGCTTGACTTGCAATGAAACGTCTATGCTGCCCCAGTTCGCCAAATATGAAGTGCAATTATCCGTAAGTCGACGTCTTGCTAGCGGTGTGGTGCCACAATGGTCTGCCAGTATGCCAGTAATACAACATGCACGATTTATCTTGCAGGCCTAGTTTAAGGTTGTGCTACACGTTTTAAAACAGAGATAAACGCTCTTGGTAAGTAGATACGAGTAAACGTACGTTTCGAATCTCTGGCACTGGCTGGAACTTGGGGTTCATTTAAAAACCGAGCAGACAGTAGCGCGTCTTCTACCAAGGTCACCTTAGTAGATACTGTGGTTTTAAAACATGAAGCACATGCTTAAGACTACAGACTACACTTGAGTCGCAAATCGCTCGTGTCGTGGACCAGCCGTGTCCCCGCCGCGTCCGGCATGACGGATGGCCCACCGGCATGATCAGGGTCTGCGATGACCGCAACAGCTCCGTCTTCGATCGATAATTAATTTAACACGATTACCTACCATTTAATTACCGTACTAAGCTGTAAACTATGAATGGGGGAGACATGTCCAACAGTAGATGTCCTACGGCTGATATGACGATGGTGATGATAAAACTATGAATTTATACGACGACGATTACTTATAACGATACTGATAATTTAAGTGACCCAATATTAAGCCCACAATTTTTATTTTTTATTTGACTGGTTGGCAAACGAGCTGGTGACTCCTGATGGTAAGAGATCACCACCGCCCATAAACATCTAGGGGTATTGCAGATGCGTTGCCAACCTAGAGGCCTAAGATGGGATACCTCAAGTGCCAGTAATTTAGGACCAGAAATGCGAAGATCCGTTCAGAATTTCTGTTTGGTTGATTTCAGTGTAAAAACATCATTGAAATCGTCAACTCCTTAAAGCACCTCGGTCAAAATTACTGTTTGATCAGCATGCATGCTGTTATACATTTTCGGCAGGCCACCCCCGAAAGAAAGATTACGCGCAAGTATACAGTAAGAGCACATCCTCACAAGTAAGTCTTCTTCATTAATCTAAACCGACGAGCAAAAAAAGGGTCTCTTTTCTATGGCACTCTTCACACAAAGTGCTCGTCACGACTCGTCTAGGCTACTTCTACTAGGGGGACTTGCACTAGGTTTAATTTTGTCTTTGAATGTAATCCCATGGCGCTCCTATAATGGCAGACTGGACAAACGCCGATGTGTTTTAGTGAGATAGCCCCACAAAACTTTTCTCTGTAGCCTTTCCAGGCCAGAATGTATGCGTAAAGCGTTTTCCCATCGCAAAGAAAAAGGCTTTATTACGAGTAAGTCCCAACGATCGTTCAATGAACGGCGTTAATTACCTACGACTTATATTATTCCTAAAAAAACTGACAGTAAAGATGATACATGTGGAAGCTGCACGCGGCATAATTGCTTCTCATTTCTTTCTACGATCAGCGTTGACAGAAACTGTCTTATCCTTTGATGATGACAACCGTTTAATTATAAGTATATTGTACACAAAGTTCCATTAACGCAAAGTAATTATTAGATACGCAATATGTGCAGCTGCGGAGCGTAATTAGAGCAGGGTTTAGCTGAACGTATATGAGATGCATAGCTGTAATCAAGGCTTGCTGATTAAAGTAATAATGTATATGATTATGTAGATTACATTCCCTTACGGAGTCGGAGAGGAGTGCTAAGACGAGCGGCACGGTGAAACATAATTTTTAACCTAAGTCTTTGTAGGTACAGTTGAGCTACCCAATGTGTATGCAACAAAGTCGCAAAAATTAGGACGTATGTGTACACGTAACGTATTTTTGACTTCGACTCGACTGTTCTTCAGAATTTTTAATTTAAAATTTATGGCCTCAGAGCTAAAAAACCGTTGCGTCAAAACTCGGCGTTGGCCCATTTTCTATTTAATTTTCAATTTAACGCCCAAGGTCCATGTTCCTCCTGATTTCCGCCATGCAGCTGACAATAATGGTATTTTCTCATAAAATAAACTCAGATCAACCTATAAAATAGTAACATGACGGACTGACTGCCTGGCAGACAGAAAACGCACAGCCTAAACCAGTAAAGCTAGAAACTTGTAATTTGACCGACGCGCTAGAGACATTCCTTGAGGATCATAGGTGTACTGAGAACAGATTTTTCAAATTTTCCACGGGATAAGCAATTTTTGATTTTTCCGGACCGAACCGGATAGCCGAGTAGTTAAAGAACGTTGTGAAGGTCCCGGATTCAATCCTCGGTTGTGGCAGATATTTGTATGATAAATACGAACGAACGTTTATTCTCGAGTCTAGGTTGTTTAAAATATTATAATGTGTCTATTTATGTAAGTATCCGTATCTGTATCCGTTGCCTAGTACCCATAACACAAGCTTTGCTTACTTTGTGGTTCATTAAGTCAATTAGTGTTAATTGGCCCGTGATATATTTTTTATTAGTTTTCACACCACGAGGTAGAGCCCAGCACTGATAAAGTCAGCTGTGGAAAAAACGCAGGTGGCCTTGTGTCTTTTGACACGCGGCTCAATTAAAATTTACTTCAAAACAAACATGAAATATATAGAACTCGGTGAGCGAACCATTTTATTAAAAACGCTTCGTATTGTTAATAAAGTTGCCGGGGGCTTCATTGTTTTATTTGTAGATTGGTATTGAAACTGACTGTTTCAAAGGGTGCACGCCGGGAACATTTGAACATGTTTTGAGATAAATTTAATAATTCCATTCCGTCTCTGTCCGTATGGGGTCGTGTTCATTTTAATAACATCAGTCATCATAACTTGTTGTTGTTGTGTACTTATATTCATGGACTTTACGTGAATAGAGTTACCTTCAAAATTTATATCCAAAACATGTATCTGTGCGTAATAAATAAAGCAGTTTTAGATATTTGACATATCATGCGAATACACGTTATTTATTTCCATTGTAGCGTAGGTATACATTTGAGCTTGCTAGTAAAGGAATTCTATGTGTTCCCGTCACCCCCGGCATCAATGCGGGTATGTGTGATTTTTGACATCATGTTGAGATGAATTGATCTTTAGTCTTATTAAGTCGTAGGGCAAGGATGGCGAATGAATGGCGCACGTGCCAGTTTTGGCACGGGACAAAATAATGCACTTGTTATCAAATTTATGTACTACATTGATAGTTTTATATTTTAGAAATCATTACGTTTAGTGCTCGTCACGACACATCTAGGCTGCTTCCACTGGAAGGACTTGTACTAGGTTTCATTTTGTTTTATTATTGTTTTCATAAACATAATACATATATTTGGTATCCCTTCATCAATTAAGGTTCACCCTCTAAGATGTAGGCAATTTTCTCAACGAACAAAATTTTAAGTATTTTTTTAGTATCTCACAGGCAAGCTGGCAGGTGAAGAATAGAGCCAGAATACACAGAATATAAATATTGGTCGCGTCGCATCGTTGATGAGAACTTGCGTGCGTATGACTTGATTTAGAAACCATTTGTATACGAGTCCGAGTCACTTGTAATATAATTTCCGACCTCTAATACAGGTCCTGTGTAAATAGTGGGGCTGTGTAGCGCAGAGGTCGGGGCTTAGGCAGCGGCTTAATGAGCCCACTTGGCGACTCGCTGCCCTCCGGGGCTGACGTGCACTGCCCTCTAATATGTTTTTAAGGCTTCTTGGACTAAGGTATTACTGCTCTCAATGTTGAAGATTAGGTACTTAATGCCTTTATCTTTGAAACAGAAAAAATACCGATAGTGTATTATACACCTAATGAAACTGAAATACACCTACTGGTATTGGAATACCGAGATTTAATAAATGTGTTTGGGGGCGATGTTTGGCGATGAGCGCGTTTTAAACATGAAATTAAAAAGCGCTCATATATTATATTATGTATATATAATTTTCTTCTTACTTTTTTGATGCTCCTGTGAAAATGGTAGCTTATAAGTGGTACAAAAAATAACATAACATAATAATAAAACACATCGAATAATATAATCCTTCACGCAGTCGGGGAAAAAGAAAACGTTCCTTATTTTCGAAGCCAGTTAATATAACATTTTAACCTGACCTAAATACTTCTATAGGATTAAGATAATTTTAACAAGCGGTACATAATTATCAGGTCTCATGTCTCTCTCTTATTGTGTCTGTGACAGTTGCTTTTTGTTTCTGATAGCAGATTTTAATTAAATGCTTCTGCAGTTTTATTATAGAAATTTAGGAGCAACGTTCATTAGCTTTATACAGGCTGAGTTAGACTTGCTAAATTATCTCCGACCGTAAAATAAGTCATTTCAGTGTTCGTGGAAACGAAATGTCTTAATTAGGCTTTGAATATTTTTAATTAAGAGATAATTAAAAGCCTGGAACTTACTTGTAATAAATACTTCAAATGCCGAACCTAAATTATCTAAATTTAATAACTAAGCAAACTCAAACCCAAATCAAATACCGTGTTTGACATTTGGTTTACACATGTACAAAATATTTAAATGGTGTACAGTTATAATTTATTTTAAGTTTTCGATTAAAGTAATGAACTTGTAGAAGTTTATTGATTTGAATTAAATTAACGTACCGTACGTAACGTATTAGTACCTACGTAGAAATTGTATGGTTTGAACTCTCAACGTAGGTATATTTCCAAATTGACGCTAGAATATTTTAAACATTCATAAGCTGTAAGCACTAGAGGGTGTCGAAGATGGACAAACATGGAGCAGCATAGTACAACGAGCCATCATCCCTACAAACTAGACACGACCTTCAGCAATGAAGATACCGACGAAGAAGAGAGAAGCTGTAAACCATTCATTAATATGTTTTGGGTTAGACTTATGAGTATTTCTTAAAAAGTTGTCCCGTCAGAAAATTGACAAGAAATCTTTTTGCCAAGAAATTATTAACGCTAAGGACGAGATCATAAAACATAAACTGCATAAAACCTCAGAAATTTCTTGACGTCAGGAAAACGTCACGAAATCTTGTGAGGAAAAAATCGTAATTTTGTAACTACATCGAACGAAACTTTCTATTGGATCTAACAATAAAGATTATCTGAATTTTTATCACCTTTACCACAGGGTTTTGTATATATTTAAACACAATATTACTTATTTTTTGTGTTGAAATAGCGTCAGGATTTTATTTTTAATTAGTGGACAACTGTTAATGGACAACTTTTTGAGAAATAGTCTTATACGAATAATGCGCACATTCAACCCTTGTATGTCCGTATACTATGAGTACGAAGTCCTGGCTTCATATTGGCAAGGCTTATCGCTCAGTGGCCGCGAACTTCGGGATGCGAAAATTATGCGGACGCTGGTCCTCGCCACTTCCTGCTCCATATTACTTCCCACTATATAGTCATTGTTGTCGTCTTAAGACAAGACTTAGATACATCAAGCAACCTGTCAGTTGCATGTTATAAGCCGACGCGAGGTCATACAAACTAATCTTTGCTTAGTTTGGGACTAGGTCAATTGGTGTCAAGTGTCCCATGATATATTTATTTATTTATTTTATTTATCTTTATCTATAATTTAGTGGAATACAGCTATTGAAAAATAATCTTACCCATGTTTAATTGTGCCAAGACATGTAATGGTCCTTCGAACCGGATTTTAACCAGTGATCTATGGATACTTTTGGCAATACCGCCATGTAGGTTTTGAGGCCTTGGGAATGTTAACTGTATTCACTTGAAAATACGCACATTAAAATGTTTCAAACACCGAAAGGTTAATTCGAATCTCAGCTTCCCAGTCAGAGAACGCTCCACAAACAAATTGTGACTAATCGCTGTAGCGGTAACTTGCCGCTCTCGGACACAAAAGAGCACTTATTTGGTGTGATCTTGATAAATCAGGGCAATAAATCTCCCAGACAACATCGCGATGCTTCTTATTATCGATTAGTTTATAATTTGGATCCAGACTTAGTCGGAGTTGTCAAAGTCGCGGGCTGATAAAGTTATAAAGCAATTTGAATGATGGATGTTGATGTACAAGTGCGTTGTTTCATTTACAAATGGAACAGTTTGAAAATAAATAGCTCGTAAAGTTTTCTAATTGCCTCATGGGGCTCTTAATCTTTATCGTGTCTTCTTAAATAAATTCATAGGTTTAAAAAAAAAACAAAAAAAAGAACTTGAAACACCAGTGGTACATTATATATTTATTTACAATCATATAGCTATTTTCAATGAGTATTTTATAAAAACTCACCAGCATTGTATGGTTCGTATTTTTTCTAACATCAGCATTATGGGGTCAGTCATATAGGGCTGTAGGTATAGTGAGTAGAAGGAAGTATTTTATTTTGGTTACTTAATATACTTACCGACATCAAAATGGAAATAACCTATTCCTAAAGTGTTAAACAAAGTGATGTCTCTGCTTCCACTTAAATTTCCACTAAATAAATTCTAACTATCTGCGGTAGATTTAATCCGGTTACCGAGAAACCTTTGAAATCTAATTATAATGGATTTTGTCGCTCCCGCTAAAGAAGCGGCCTCTGTTTTAATTATTTACGTGTAAGGCTGGGATTACATGGTGTACCCAAACTACCGACGTGCGTCGTTTCACGTGGCGACTGGCGTCCCTACGAGGGCTTAAAATACCGGTATTTTCCAATACCTGAATCGCAGCCATAGGTAGGTAAGTGTCGGTTGAAGTGAATGAACCGTTTTTAACAGTTTTTCAGTCATAGATAGCCGGCTTATTCATAAATACAATTAAGATCATAATCATACTTAAATAACTATCATCTATGTGTCTATAACGCTACCACAAATCATACATTATGTAACAAGAGTAGCCGTTAATGTTGAATTCGTAATTAGTTTCATAATTTCTTTAGCTATCAGTAAAAAGGAGGTTCGTACTCGTAAAAACACTAAGTCTTCACTACACGCTAAGTCTTCATACACGCTAATAATCTAGCATCTATTCGTGTACGTATAAGGCACCCTAAACTCCTACGCGAGTTAGGGCCGGTAAGTTTGCAACAGAAATGGTAAACATAATGCGTACCATCCTTAATTAGACCGATTTTCTGAGGCGACAAATTGAATATAATCCAAGAGTGAGAGTGTGGTGTCTCTTCGGAGAAACATTGAGGTACAACGTTTGTCGCCGTGCCTAGGAGGTAAATAATATATAAGACGCGGATAAACTACTCGAAGCAGTAGTATGTATTGGCGTAAATATTCGTAATGATGTTACCTCGGGGCACGCTTATCTAAAGATCTAAAGGTCCCGATCCTATATCTGTATTTCTTTCTGTTTGTAGAAATTCTTGCAAAAACATACCACCAAAGTTAAAGAAATTATCCGCTTATTAAGTTCTCGATATAATTGACATAAATGATTTTTCACTGGCGTATAAAACTGTAATATCGTGTGTTGAACCGTAATATTCCACTGCTAATAAAATCAGCCGTCGGTCTAGTATCACGCCTCATTATCGGCGGAGCTTGTGGTTTGTAAACTGGCTACTCTTACGGCTCTTTTATGCCCAAACTTTGTTCTTTAATACTTTGTATTTTACTTGGGGACAAAGAATTTGTGGCTTTTATAAAAGTGACGTGACATGAAATCGCCGTAAAGGAAAACATATTAGTGGGTAGGTATGACGTGTTTATTCATTAAGTCGCTTTGAAAAAATACTCAATAAAATTACTTTTACGAATAGTCATTAAATATGTAATTATTTGATAAAAATAAAACAAGCCGGATCTATAATTTTAATAATCAAAAAAATATTTAAATAAATAATAATAAATAAATATCACGGGACAATTCACAGCAATTGACCTAGTCCTAAAGTAAGCTTAGCAAAGCTTGTGTTATGGGTACTAAGCAACGGATAAATATAATTATATACAAATATCTGCCCCGACACGGGAATCAAACCCGGGACCTCAAGCTTCGTAGTCAGGTTCTCTAACCCTAGGCCATCTGGTCGTATTTTTACGTAAATTTCGTTTTACCTTTGTCTAGAGAAATTTAATTTAAAAATTACTTTCTTAAACACAATACATGAGCAGTTTTTCAGAGGCTAAAGGAAGTCGTACCCGGCGCGGCGTTCCAAAGCGAGGGTAAGTATCTGTACAATAAAGAATCAAGACAATGCGAAAAATTTCATCAAACTGGTCTCCGAGTAGAAGTGTAAGAGGAGTGAGGTCCTGTTGTGAGCAAATAGGAGTAAATTTTGCTTGAAAAATGCAGTATAAAAATAAGTCATAAAAAAGTTATATTAAATTAGACTTACTAATAGTTACTTTATGGATGTAAATCGTCTGAATGTAATAATAATAAAAATAATAAAATAAATATCATGAGAAAATTGACACCAATTGACCTAGTGCGAAACTAAGCAATGCTTGTACTATGGGTACTAAATAGGTAGCGGATAAATATACTTTTTTATTTATTTACTCAAATAGATAAATATGTACATAATAAACGTCCGAATCGAGAACAAAAGTTCGTATTATTAAATAAAATATCTAAATATTGCTACCCGTGTAATACTCGTAGAATACCTATGTGTTGAGATCATCCACGCTTGCTAACCTAGAGGCAAGCCAAAAGTAACGGAGAATAGACCTGAATAGGGATTTATTGCTAGGCAGCACAGTAAATTCAAGCGTCTAGGATGCTTACTAAAGTCGTTCTTGACAAAATGTATCTATATTTATAAGTAAATAGTTTTCTTCTATGAGCTAAAAGAATTTCTTTGCAAAGTAATTGTTTAAGTTCATTGATATGGACCTCCGCAAAGTAACGCCTGATACAATAAATTAGTTTTCTTCTGTTTTTGAATCTCCATAATGTATATCGACTCCAATAAAATACCACTGATACACGGAAGAGAAAACAAAAGCTTTCAGTCATTTTCAATTACGTCCAGTTATGTTACTTACCATTTAAACAAGGGAGTAATTAATATTTCTTTAATTATTTTCAGTGGGCGAATAATCGGATTACACACCAATTAATTACATCTCCAAACAAATCCCTTTGTCCCGAGACCGACTAATGAAACATTGTAAAAAGTAATTGGATATATTATGTCATACTTTACACGTATGCCGGAATTACACGGATACGGAACGCTTTTCTTGCCTCGTATAATTATTCATCTTTTCTATTATATACTAAATACAAAATGAACTTTGTCTCATATACCTTTTTGGGGCAAAACAGCTGTAACTCTGTTCAAGAAATAACATTTCATGAAAAAGCTATCCTGAAGCCGCTAATTTAACATTTTTATGTAAAAACTACAAAAATCTTTCTTTTGTAGACATCATATGTTGTGGTGATTATTATGATCTCTACTTTTTTCTCTCGTCTCTTACTGTGATTGATATTTTAAAAAAACTGTCCTCAGACAGACACAGTCTAACGGTCGAAAACATCATACGTAGTATAAGCGAAAATTCCATGTGCTATTGTAATCTTACTTTGTAACCTGCAAATATCAAAGAGGAATTTCTAACTCGCGACCTAATCGTAGCACGAGGAACCTATTAAACTCAGCGGTTCGACATTTATAGCCTAGAACTTGCCTTTAAGGGTTTCGTTAGTGCATGCAAAGCATGCAACGAGATTCGATAGACTGACATATTGGAAAACGTACCATCATCTAATGCCCGACGTCGCGAACGTTGATATTACGTAGTAATAAATGATGACTCCGTCGCCATCTGTCTGGCTAATATCTACCTCTATGTGGACAGATGTCGAAGGATATTAGATTAGTGGAGATTTGTTTTACGGACAAGGACCCGGCAATAAGGAACCGTCGGGTATCAATGTGATTTGAATAACCCGGCCGCCAGTTCATATCGGTTCTCCATTTGGACAGCTACTGCACGCCGCGGCGCCGGTTATATATTTCTGCGGTCGGGTTGTTTGCGGTCGCTCTATCAAGGCTTACGGTCCCGAATCCCGAGTTACTTGGTTAGTTTCATCACAGCGTAATTTATCTATCGGACCGCAATAAAATTGGCAATATTAGCAGCTTAGTGCCGACGCGTTTGTGGGCTTTGGCGGAGCGTTAACAGTAACATTCGCTACAATGGTTACTGCTGCATTGTAGGTGAAGTGAAGAGTCGTAGTCGCGACCGCGCTGCAGGCCGCTAAGGCAATTTAAAATAATTACGTTGGGCTCTCGTGGCTTTATTTCAGCGCTAGTGCCGGCAAGTGAAAAGGCTAGGCGGCCGCGCTAATGGACGCCGTCGCCGGTCCGGCTCGCGGAGCCTTTATTATCCGTGTAGTCCTTGTATTTCAACTACACTTTAGAAATGATCTAAAATTCAGTTAACTATGTAACATAACTAAATAATTAGTACTGGATTGCGAAGTGTATGCTCGTAGCCACATTAAACATACATTTTTGCCCATGTTTATCTGCTTGACACTTAGTTTCAGATTTCAAAACATTTTAATTCTTTCTTATTTAATTCCACCTTTTCCTAAACACACTATTATGAGTAATGTGATGGATTATTGATGTCATTGTTTTATCTTTTCAGGTAATTCTGCTAACAACTGCCGCACTTCAGGCGCATTTTATCAAGCATAAGTATCATTATTATTTATTCTAAGTGTCGACGTCAAAACGAAATGAATACATAATTGAATGAAATGGAGAAAAAGTCACCTATAGTAAATCGTCCTACTTTCAAATGTCCCGTATTTGATAGTATCTCTGAGAATAGGTCATACATCCCTTCGCTAGCATCAGGCTAAGATATTGCATTATTGCTGAATTTTTTTCAGATATCCATAAATAACTGGCTTTGTAGAAATTATATTTTGATTTACTGACATTTTCTTAGCAACATTTGATTGATTTTTAATCGAAAATTAGGTACCAATTTGTTTCAATAAGTAATTGGCAAAGTATGTGATGACGAGTATGAGTCGCAGTTACATCAAACCTTACTTTTCTTTTTGGATCGTGTAACCAACTTAGCTTTAGCAATATCATTATTAATTGTAATAAATTAAACAATGCGGTAGGGTAATTGCATGGGACCTTGTTTATTGCATTTTGTTCTGTCTATTTATTAGTATTTTTCAACTTTTGATCACCGTTTAAATCACCTTGTAGGTATATTTATACATATATGAAACAAGAAATCGGCGTCCTTGAATGCTAGAGTAATAATTTGAGTTAGAAATTCACAATAATATCTGAATATATTGGTTGTCTGGAAGAGATCGCTTTTTAGCGATAATACCGCCTATTGTCTACCTGTTTTTTTTTTCTATTTTTCTAATGTCTCTGTACCTACTGCTTTTGGTGATCAATAAAGAATATTTGTATTGTATTGTATAATATCCAATCATGCGGTATGTAATACTTCCCATCTTTAAAATACTAAAAAAAAACCTTCTGAAAGCCCATCATAAACAGTTGTACCTTATCGAAAATACAAACTGAAATATAGATGGTTTTTTTGCATCTATATTTCAGTTTGTATTTTCTATATAGGTTTTACGAGATGACCGTAAAAGTAACAAAAAATTTTGAATTGAAACAAAAAATACAAAAAGAAAAGCATTTTGTTAGATTCCGCATTCATGCTGTATAAAATAATCCAATGCTGTAATATAAGCCTGTATTATAACACCACAAACCCATATTTTCCGTTTCGGATCAGACGTCATTTCATTTACGCAGGGAAGGTAAATAGAATTTATTTTTGATGTCATATTGAGTTATACTAAGCATGTAGCTTGTAATCTTCTTTTTTTATCAGAATATACAAAATATGAATATACAGAAGACGATATTTTACACCGGGTGTGCGTGTTTGCGGACGTTGTTATTCATAGAAACATTGGATCATAAATGTAATATTAAATACCTGTAGAGTGTAAGATTTCCTAGCCCGTATCATAAAGTAAACATTTTACCATCTTGAAATGGTAATGATGCTAAAAGATACTGTATTAACGTAACGAATGGATCTTGTACCTACCTAGAAGTAATAATGTTGAATTGTACGTATCATAAACTTACTTGTAGGTACATTTATAAATCAAACATTTACGTATTTACTTAGTTATAGAGGTACTTTAATAAATTTCAGAATTTCTGTTTGTGTACTTATTGTTTGTCAATGGTCCTCCGTTATGCGCCATGCTAAAACACGAGTCTCGAACGACGTGAAGGTAAATCAAATCAGTTTGCGGGATATTAAACCGCATTCAAAGTAGTACTATCACTACATCATCTACATACATTCATATTTTGAGCATTAACTTTAAATGATGGTTGGGTAACATTTAGGTGATAATAACGACGGGAGTTTATAGTAGGGGTCACCTGCGTTGTTTATGGCCCCATGTTGGGCGCCACGCGCCACGCAGGGTAGTAGATGCAGGCGGCCGTGCGTTGTTTACGCGGTCCCGCGACGCCAGCGCGACGCCACGTGCGATCGATATCCTTCGCTGTAATATTGAATTTTAATGAACCGCAACTCAGCAACTCAAACAGCTCGCTTTCTGCCGAATTCCCAAAGTGCGTTAAAACTCTCGTTGAAGCGAAAGTTCTCAATTTTCAATTCTTGAATGCTTTTAATGCGTCTTTTAACTGTCAGCGAGAACTTGTCAGACTTCACGCTGATCTAACACATGGAATTGAGTTAATGGAATTTCACGAGGAATTGAGTTGTTGTAAGTTTGGAAGTTAGCGGCAGCTTCACAAATTGTTCTGCGCTCGGCTCCGTCTTCAATTTTGTTAATAAATTGATACGCTGTGTTTGTAAAGTAGGTGTACACCTGTGCTCGCGTCCTCAGGTAAGTAATTATAACAGCGTTTACTTACTCGTAGCAGTATCATTTCCTTTGTTTAATGAAGCGACCGGGCGAACGCGTTGATAATGACGATATTTCCTTACTAACAATTATGATTTAAATTTGAAAAGGTTTGACCAAGTAATTGGAAACGTAACAATTAACTTAAAATAAATAAATTAATAATAATAAATCTTTATTCAATAAGACAAAATTGCACAAGAGAGGAATTATAATGTACATCATTTTGTTCTTTATAGGCTGTAGCGAAGAACATTATTTCCTTATGTCACAGCTAAACTCAGCATTTTACAGCACAGCATCTGCAATAAATCTGCCGTCCTAAAACTAAATTTCAATTACATAGATGACATTGCATTCCACTAAACTGCCTTTTAGCTAAGGTATGTCTGGAATATTAGTAAAAAGACAATAGAAAAGAAAATGGTAGTATATTAGGAACCAGGGTCATATCACCGTTGGGTTCGGCTTGCTGCCGAGATATACGGCTCTTTGCCCACACAATAACATTCTAACAGCCGGTCATAAAAACAAAGTAAACAGGGGTCTCTAGCAGTCGAGATTATATTAGATAGCCCAATGCTATTGTACATTTTTTCCTCCGTTTACAGAAAATTGTAGACAGTAGAAACTTTCCCAGGCACTCGAATCTTCTTCTAAAATACCCTTATTGCTCTAAGAATCGGTAAGCTCTAACATTGAAAATGGGGAGGGTGCAGCATGGCTATCTATGGGCGTCTAATGACTCCTGCTCGCTCATGCAGAGGCACCAACTTCAATCTGGTAAAAATATGTTCATTTTTTTGTTATATTTTTTTGCGAGCATTGAAGAATTAGTTTATCCTGCGTAGAATTCGTTTATCGGCTATCCCGGAGGAACTATGCAATTTTTCGGGACAAAAACTTTCCAATATCCTTCCCCAGGACTCGAACTATCTGTATACCGAATTCATCTAAATCGGTTCAGCGGTTATAGATGTGATGAGCAGAGAGCGGAATTTTCATGGCATTTTTTGATCTGCCATAGTGACTTCTCACTTATTGACTTCCGATATACCTACACACATATACCGATACACAACATAGGTTCTAAAGAAGATTAAAAGTAGAGGTAAACAATAGGCGGCCTTAAGTTAAAGAACGATCTCTACCAATTAATGTTCGAGCAGTTGAAAATGGGAAATAGACATATGCAATGAATAATGAATGGATAACAATTTCTAATTTAATAATTTCAGTTCAGTTTCTTTATTATTTGAATATTGATTTTTTTTTGTTGTAAATGTTAACAACTGTCTGTAAAAGAAATACATGTTTTTTTTTCATATTTTCCGGTTTTAAGCTACTTCTTTTACAGTCAAATATCCATTTGTATGCGGAAAAAGAACGCTCTACATAACATGATAAGTTTAAGACAATCTAATTAAAAGTCTAATACATCGACATCATTTAGATAGTCGATAAGTGAGAAATCACTATGACAGGTAAAAAATTGCCACGAAAATTCCCCTCTCTGGTGATGAGTGAACAAATAAACAAACAAACAGACTAATATAATCCATACTAATATTATAAATGTGAAAGTGTGTTTGTATGTTTGTGTGTTTGTCCGTGTTTCACGCCGTAACGGAGCGACGGATTGACGTGATTTTTGGCATAGAGATAGTTTATGGGCCCGATTGTGACATAGGCTACTATTTATCCCGGAAAAATGCACAGTTCCCGAGAGAACAGCGCGCGATAACCGAATACCACGCGGGCGAAGCCGCGGGCAAAAGCTAGTACATATAATAAATGGGATGAAAAAGTAAAAGTTCATCATAATCTTTGTGATTTTAAAATGAACAAAATAAATACATACAAGTTCCAAGTTTCCTAAACTTTTCTCATTTATGACCCTTTCCCAACCTACGTACATCATCTTATGATTAGCACTTGTTTACTTTGAAACAGCTATTTAAGGTTAACTTTAGGGGCCCGTGGTAATAAATAATTCTTAAATAAATGTCGGAGAGATGGTTTTTACGGCGGCAGGCACTGTTTTACGGGATCAGCAAACTTTTTTATTGTAACTTAAGCAGCATTGTTTATCTTCTTGAAATATAGATCTGAGATGTTTTATTAATACTTAAATTTATAGTAGACTTTGTCAGAGGTGCCTTAAAAAATTATTGCGTGTGCTGTCTTTCCGAGTAATCTATGATCACTTTAATTAATTTAATTATACAATTCAAAAGAAACAGGTATATGTAAAGGCTGACCAGGAATATAAAAAACTTGACGCCAGGGCAGCACTTCTACGTTTTATATTGCAACATTCTTTTCACTTACTATACGGTACCTACCTACCAGTCCTATTGACAACGGTGTCGGTGATTAACATTTAAAGGAATATTTTCTAATCCTTCAGACTTTTTCTATGACAAATACTTTTATACATTGTGAATTACTTTCCTTCCAAGGCTATGGATAATCTTCGGCATTTTAACGCGCAAAAACACAAAATAACACTTTAAAACATTGAAACATAGAACCTCTTCCTTTTTTGAAGTCGGTTAAAAATACGACGCGCAATCAACGTTAAACTTTGACAGCAATAGACAGATGACATTTGAATTTAGTGTTACCTGTGCAAGAAATTAGTTCTATTGGTTTTCCGCAATATGGCGAGGTTTTTTATAATTCTGGTCAGCCTTTACATATACCTGTTTCTTTTAAACTGTATAATTAAATTAATTAAAGTGATTGTGGATTTCCCGGAAAGACAGCACACGAAATGCGATAATTTTTTAAGGCACCTCTATCTATACTCGGCGCCGTATATAGATTCCAAAAAATTACCAAAGATGGCCGAACGTCACTGGCACAAGTGTCATTGTTATTGTGACGATCCAGATGTAACCAACCCATGCACATTAGAAAAAAAATAGACATACCTAATAATATTTTGTTGTTATTTAAGTGTAAAGATTATGCCAAGTTTTTGATGTTTTCTATATACCTACGCATACCGTATTTTGTAAAATGTGTGTTACTCATGAATACCTTGGTTTTGAACTATCCATGTGCCAAAATGTATTACAATCTATTGAGCCAACTTTTCACTCGTTTTGTTCTCTTTTATAATATTTCTCACTGTGTTGTCACATATGCCCAACATTTCAGCCACTTTTTTTGCACAGTCTATTAGTGACCAACATGTCCTCGGGCCATGTTTTCTGGGTGTATTTATACCAGTTCAGTACCATAATTTTCTCACTGACCTCATATGACTTCTAGGACGCTTCCTTGGTGGAGAAGGAGGAAGATTCTCGTCCCTGTGACAGGGACCTGATACCGGTTCCATGTTACTTACGTAAACGCAAAACCCACGAACAAAACGCAATAACAAATACTTAACAGGAAACAAAAACTCAACAACGAAAATTATCACGAGTATAGAAAAACATTCGATCAATCCAATCGTCTGATGCCGTATGAAGTGACAATTAGAGATGTCATGGTGGCCCTGTGGCCGCGATGTTTACCATAAAGTTTGTCATACGTGATTTGTTGTCAATATTTCTATGTGCATATCAAAAATATTTATAAATAGGTAGTAAATAGGTAGTATATAGGTACGCAAATTATGAGATTAATAGTATCCAAATGTTGTTAAAACCTGAAGTATTACCACTGTAATATGAACTTTTCTACTACAAAACAGTTTCAACCAAATATCTGTAGGCGAAATTAATATTGATATGAAATTATTTATTTATGCATTTAATTTGAACTTTACAATTATATATAAATAAATTACTTATGTATGTTATTTAGAAAAGTTAAAACTTACCGATGCAGAACTTTTTCATTTTATTGGCAACACATGAGTAGTTTTTTTGGAATCCATATGCGGCGCCGAGTATAAAGTCTGCTATAATTTTAATTTAATTTGTAGCTTTTTTAATGCTTCCGGAAGGATTGCTGAAGATCATAAAGTGCATTGGAACGAGAATGATAAAGCTAAGCTTAGATCGCAGTGACCGGCGTTTCTAGCTATATTTCAATAACATTTTTGATTTTTTGTATTTTCATGGCACTTTTAGCAGTTCCTTATTCTTGAGATACTATAAATAGCCTTGTTCAAAAAGGGTAATTAAAAATCGGTGATTTAAAAATAAATCATTCGAGGTAATGAATATTTTATGAAATTAAGAAGTAGGAAACGTTGACTTTTAACTGATATTCGATTAAAAGTTTGTCGACATTTCAAGGGTAAACCGATTTAGATTCATTGTTATTAACAAAATACGATTATTCAAAACAAATTGTAACCACGCAATGGTTTTGAAACACTTTGCATCGAGAAAAAGGGTTTCCCCTTTTGAACAAGGCTATTTATAGTAAGTATCTCAAGAATAAGGAACTGCTACTATTATCTCAAAATTGCCATGATAATAAGTACAAAAACTCAAAAACGTTTAAATATGTAATGAATACTCGATGAAATTATATTACTCCAAGAGAAAATATTAGTATATAATCTATGAATTGTTTTCGATTAAATGAAATTCGATAAATAGTTTGTCAACATTTCAAGGGGCACCCATCTTAATCAAACATAGAATTAATAAACTCGAAGCGAGATTATATAGTTTATTTTCTTTTTAATGAAGCTTAAGAAATAAAGCAACATAGCTAGTAGTAGTAGTAGTGGCGTTAAATAAATGTATTTTCTTTCTTTCTTTACCTACTCGTAGCAGCGTCCATTCATGTTCACTGAGCCCGTTCCTATTATTTTCAGAAAGGAGACTTTTAATTTTATACTTTGTAAAGTGTTGAGCTACGAACGGGTAAGTTCAAATTCCCTTTGTTAAAATTTATGCTTGAAATAAAATTCTTTCATTAAAGCATTTTAAGATGCAATAAATAATTTGGGCTGTTTAAAAGTTTCGAATCCGCATCAAATACGGGGTGGTTTGTGACTGCAGAGTAACACGATTATCGAATCCGAAAACTTTAGGGTATCTCGTCAAATTGCGGGAGATAAAGATTGATTATTTTTCAACTATGAAAGTTTTGTTTCTCGGCTAACTACTCGTACAGTCTCGAACAGGGATTGTTAAGCCACTTAGTTCGTAAATTAGCCGTGTACCTAATGCTATTCTGGTTTAATAATGGCAATATTTACTACAATTAAGTAATAACTCGGCTAAATTATGAACAGTGGCGAGTGGCTCAGCAATCCCGGTTCGCGATTGTACATAACTAAATAAGCAAATGTAGTTTTTTGACAAAATATTGTTTTAAATGGACCGTGACGACCCCTGAAACAACAGAAAATGCGAGCAAAGAATCCAGGCCAATTTGCAAGCATTTTTCATACTGAGTGGTTCCACAACTACGGGGACGACGCTGGAAACAAAAGAGGCAACGGAACTACTGACTTGAAAGGGAATGAGTGTTATTCACGAGAGCCCATTTATATGAGTAAAAAGTTGATTGGGCATGACCATTTAACCTGTCTACCCTTTTTCGAAAAGCAATGGCGCCAAGACTAGGAATTTTTGCTAGCTCGTAACTGACATAATTTGTGTCGTTTGTTTGTGTATTTTAGTTTTTAGTGTGTAGCGTGATAAGTCCCGATTGTCGTAGATATTCATTACTATTAGCAGTTTCAAAAACTGCTTTTGTCGCTAGGAAATATACTTTATTCATTTTCAGTCTAACATTTAGCGTATAACGAAGCTAAGAATGTAACCAGTTGATTTTTCATTGCAACGAAAGCCTGCAATTTATGATAGTCGACGTCGCCGTCGCTTGGTACAATCGCGGAATATTCCCGAATTACGTGAAAACGCTATTTATTTCTACCGACAGAACGATCGACGATCCAACTTTGAGTGAAACGGAACGTATCGAATCTGGCGACGGGTGAAAATTTTCTTGAACGTAGATTTATCCATGTTTTTAAGCAAACTTCAGGATTACAAAGCGGCTTCACAATTTAAACTTCACAAATGCGTGATTAGGAAACAAGGACACCAATCTTTCTCACAGTGAGAAAATGTCCCCAACAGTGGGATGTATACAAACTCCGTATAAGATACTACACATTAAATATTTATGATAGAAAATGCAGACAGACAAAACAATTTTGTTTATTTTCCTAAAGTCACCGCTCTTCATATCGAGTTTCGGGGAGGCGAAATGTAGATTAACTCTTGACCATCGTCAAATGCCGGTGATGCGGCACCTTTGTAGTTAATAACGGTTTCATTTCATTTTGCAGGCGTCAGGCGTCTGGCTAGCTACTACGAAACTCGAAACTCTTATCGTACCGTCTCTCTCGCTCTCGTATTAAATAGTATAAGTGTCAGAGGGACCGCACGATACGAACTTCGAGTTTCGTGGTAGCCCTGCTGGCACGCGCGACTCGGCAAAGGGCTCGTTTAGGTTTGCAGCTGACCTTATTTCATAAACACCTTCCCAAACAAAAAATAAACATGGCATAGTTTAGAAACGCTTAGTAAATCTTTTTAATACAGAAATAAACTTGCGTTTAACAACAATCACGCCTGACGGTAAGCTAAAATGTGTACTAACTAACCAATTCACCCTAGATTTGAAGACGGCCAGATTATAGCAACCAAGGAACACGGACGCAGGCAGGGCATTCCGCTCCTCAGATAGCAAGGTTCATAAAAACATAGTTCTCATACATCTTCCGCATCATACGGAAGTTAAGGGCTGGTTGTTTTATGGATTTGAACCGATGAAATCTCATCAGGGTTCTTGCTTTCAACGAAGTTGCACGGTAACACGTGTTTGTAGTCGACACAACCTCGTGAATTATCGTCGTCGTTGTGAGATAGCGCGACCACTAGAAGCCAGTTAAACAACGTTGTTTGCACTCGCGCTGAGGTTTATGAGTTTTTACCTGCGTTTAAAATTGTAAGTAACGAGCAAGCATGCGTGTATGCAAAAGCCAAGGTTTGGCGTGCTGGGAATTTTTATCATAATTAAGGGGTAAGTTCTCCACATTTCTTTTCATTACGTTCGTCAAAATACACACCGTAAATTTTAATCATGCCAAAACATTAGAATATAAAATTTCACATAGTTATCTCATCTTTGTCTATAAGTATGTATACATACATCCCACTGCAGCATTCTTTTTCTTTTCTAGATTTGAGCTGCAGATCACACGCGGGCCCAATTCCGCTTGAGTACTCCACACACCCCTCTGTATTGCTCGTGGTAAATTTGTAATGTAATTTCGCACATAACTTCCCAAAAAAAAAGGGTGCGAGCATTTGTTGAACCCACGATCCCTGTTTGATAAACCATAGGTCAAAGCACTAGGCTACCACGGTTTGCCAAAAGCTATAGTATTTTTTGGAAAAAATCGTAAACGCAAAACGGAGTAAAATAATTATCTAACAACAAGAGATGCCCTGCGATAGCGCGACCCCGCGTTCCCGCGCTCTCGTTTGTCAACACAACAATCATTTCGCGAGGGACAACGGAATTTCCTCCCTTCCTCTTCCAAAAATGCAATATTACTAAGAGTGCCGTTCCGTCCCAACCCTTTTTGTGTGAAGCTCGTATTTTTCGGCGGAATGGAACTCAATTTGTATATCTCGCGGCCGCAACACTAACGTACACATTTTTGTTTAAAGCGAATGCCGGGATAAATAAGATTTTAATTTGGCTCCGCAAACACGGGGTTTTTTCCATAATGGAGTAGTGTGTACATATTCAACATGTACATTATCATTAAAGTGGTTTAAAAATGACACAATCCTTGTTATAGCAGTGAGTACTATAAAGAATAAGTTTTTTAACTGCAACTATTTACTTTTCATCTCTCCTGTTCGGAAAGTTTAATTTTCATGGGTAGATAGCCGGGTGGAAAATGGCGTTTTCGTCAATTACTCTTTTTTAACTTTTCGGCATGGTCATGATGCACGTCGTGACCAAGGAGCTTATATACAACACTGGAGTTGAACGCCGAACATCCGTTCGAAATTGAATACGTCACGAACATCGTTAAGAAGATAGAAGTCATTCGTGAAATGTGAAAGAAAGAGTTGGAATATATAAATAAGTAATAAAAGTCAAACTTCTTCGTTCGGCGTTCAACCTCCAGTTTTGTATATAAGCTCCTTGGTCGTGACTAACTCGATTTTTTTTTATAGTCGGCCGTGGCGAGTGGCCAGGTCGAAAAGGTACCGTTGGAGGTTGGATATAAGTAAATTCAATTTATTATTACTCTCTTTTTTTGTAGTAGGTATTTTACTTTCCTTACAGTCGAAATGAAAAGTAGTGGCAAACTCGGGTGAAATTATCCATTTACCCTCACTTCGTTCGAGCGCCAGTAATAACTCGGGTGAAATGGGTCACTTTCCACCCTTGGTTATCAATCTACTATTGCGACTCAGTGACCACAAATTGATTCATTGATGTGATATGCAAAGTAAGTCTAACCTATCAATAACTTTTTAATAATTATACATACCCTAAATAGAATGAATTGAAAAACCATAAAAGATATGTGGGCATGGAAATCGGCTGTGATATGTGCTTCAGCATTTACCTACCTACACCAAGCCGAGCTATGGCGAAAAATTGCCAATGTGTTTTCCTGGCGGTTATTTTCAACCTTTACTTTGCGAAACCTTGTTAAAGTAATATTTTGATGAAAATACTCTTTGCTTGTTCGTAGTAGGTAAAGAAGGTAAGGTTATGTCACTACTGAATCTCAAAGGACAGAATGATTTACGTTGTGGGAAAATTAAATAAATTTTTTGTTCATAAATCAGTTTTCATTGTTAATAACACATGCAAACTTGATTATTTACATTACATGAGATCTTAAACTAGGTTAAAATTATTACAAAAATTGAAATAAAAGTAAACTATAACTAGAATAAAATTATAAAAGGATTCCCTCCCGGCATGGACCCAAAGATGCTGGCAGCATTCAGTTTTCTTATTTAATTACCTTAAATCCAATCCATCCTTTTAGTCAAGAAAAGTTTTAATGTCGAATAGTTACACAATTTTTTTTTATGACGATACCTGATTATTGCATCGGCCTCGGAGCTCCATGTATTAAATTAAAACCATATCTTTAATATCATCGTTTCAAATTGCATCACTCGGTTATTTTTTACTAGAGTAGCTACATTTACTGTCACGTTTTAATCAACAAGTTTTGCCATTAGGGTTTCTTCAATCACGCGGTAAATTATGAAATCGGGTTTATTTAGGACGCTAAAAGAGCATAAAGGACGCGGGACGCACCAAACGCGTCATTAGTTTGGTACCTATTAACAAACGATATTTAAAAGCAGAGGGATTATTATCTAAGCACTCGGAATCTCAGTCGTTTTCACCACTTCCTTCTGCCACAAAAATGAGGGTAGAATAAGTTTTTGGTAAAAATTGCATTTTTAATACAAGCTTTTTCTGCTGACTGTAGTTTTGTTGAATGTACTCGTATTGTCACCCAAACTACATTTGCATACCTTTCAAGTCGATGCCATTAACCGTTGAAGAGTTCTGTTCTGTGGAGACGATCCTAGTCGGACTACCAGGATGTCACTACCATATAATTGTATAGTCACGCAATTTACCTAAGTATACTATATACTATAGGTGAAACTAAATAAAAGCTTTTATCAATGTGATGGTGAACGTCAACGCGTTAGACAATACGACATTGTGCTTAAACTAAGTTAATATTATGTTCATTTTCAATTCTTGCTTTATTGTTAGGTGCCACCTCCTGTTTTATTCTTTGAAACAGCACGAAGCAGTTCAAAGCACATAAGCCCTGAAGGGTGGATATTGTATAGGTACAGTCTGTCCAGCCTACGTACGTCCCACTGGCCACTGCTGTGCGGTCTCCTTTCACGATGAGAAATGAGAGGGTATAAACTATAGTTCCCACGCGGACCTAATATACTCGTACAATAGCTACTAATCAAAGAAATCTAAGTTTATCTTACAGGTGATATTACAGCATTTCAGTCTGTACTTTACCAGATGGAAAACTTAAGTAAATGACCTTTAGTCCTGTTTCATGTTGCAAAGCATTTATAAGGGACTAAGTAATTTTTCGAATGTGGAACGTCGACTTATATAATACGGACATGTTACTACATACTTTCATCCAACTGATCATTTACTTAAGTTTTTCACTACTTACTTATACTCTCGTCAAAACACTGAAAAAAAAAAAACTTAATTTATTAGCGTAGTATTACACGTCCTTTGAGAGAGGTCGTGCTCGTAAGTCGGCGAAGCGGCACGGGTGCGTGTAACTACAGGCGTGGGACAAGATTAATTTGCGCGGTGTTGCGAAACAGCG